>NC_085006.1:26241948-26254448 GCF_963854185.1 Sardina pilchardus
GGTACTTATTTTCCTGATAATGACCTCCGTTCTATACATTATCCCGCTTGTTACACGGTTACTTGCCAAAACAAGAAAAGAAACTTACCACAATGTGTCTTTAGCAATGACTTAGCTATACTGTGTCGTGGCTTCCGCTAACAAAATAAATAGTTTGCTACAGAGATAGAACTTTACTGTTTCAGATGTTGCTTGGCAACGTCTTACTAGCTGTCTTTCACTTTCAACAAAAGTAAAGTAATATGAAAGAACTCTACAAACTACTTTGCCACTGACAGCGGTCATTATTATTTTCAAAGGTCCTCTATAAGAAAATAATGACCGGTAGAACTTTGGGAAATCCCATTCAAGTCAATGGAGCGTTTTACTTGCATTGCGAAGTGCCGTATAATAATAAGTGCTGATATACAGCATATCTAGAACAGCCCCATCCTCACTTTCACTTCAGACTTCACAGCACTAAGCATCAATAACATTTCCCCAGTTGCAGAATGTCTGCTAAACTATCATAATCCAGCAGTCAGATGAAGTACTGTATAAGTATGTGTCTGTGAGTCATCTAACAGCAGTGAACAACTCAATCCCATTTTTTGGCATTTCATCATCAAGTGTGTTTGTATCAATTGATCAAAGTTGGAAAACAACTCTTCCCCAGAGCTTGTGTTCCTAGGTACACCTAGAGACCGTTCGATTTGACAAATGATTTGAAAATCTGTTGTCCGGCTCTTCCCGAGGCCTCTAGGATCTTTCCTGTCAGTGTGTCTCTCTCGCTGGCGTAGCTTCTGCCCATCAGCTGTCAGTGCCGTCCGCTCGCTCATGGTGGTCACTGCCTCGAGCCTCTCTCTCATCTGTCTGTCAAGGCAAATGACATTTAAATGCGCACAGCTCTCTCTCGCTCTCTCTCTCTCCCCACCAGCCTGTCCTTTCCCTCAGACGAACGCAAACAAACACGGCCGTCGGAAACCTGGTTCACAACCACTGAATTAAAAAGGTAGGTAAACAAAAACGTTTTCTGTAAGACCGTTTCCTGCTTTTTTCTTTCCTGTAAGTCTGTTTTGGGGATTTCCTTTAAAGAGCTTTGAAGTTCTGCTTGTGACGTGCTTCCTCCAGTTTCTCTTTTGTGCATAATCCACTTACAGTGCTGGGAACGTGCTGTGCGGTTTCAGGTAGTGCTCTTGGTGTAAATATAAACAGGATGCAGTGCCACGAGGCTATATGGTCTCTGTTTAGTGTGTGATGCTGTGAGGGAGCAAATAAATAGGTCTGAGAGAGACAGAGAGACAGAGAGAGAGAGAGAGAGACAGAGAGAGAGATACACCACTATACTACACAGATGATTCATAAATCCCAACAAAAGTAGTATTTTTCATTTTTCAAGGGCTGTGTGTTAAATTAGTAACTTACCTATTGTAGTTAATTTGTCTGTTTGAGTTTACAGTGTGTGTCAGATCAGTGCCACCAACCAGAAGTGCATTGTGTGACATGGTGGAAAAGCTGGAAAACTGAGTCAGCCTGCTGAAATATTTGGATGGGCCACTTTGTTATTCTAAACCCAACACACACACACACACACACACAAACACACACACACACAAACACAGAGACAACACAACAGACTCTTCACCTCCATGCTGACAACATTCACCAGCCAAGGTCAAGGAGGTCGTGCCACATGCATTGAGGGGCCATGCTGAAGACTATGGAGCCCCTCTGGGGGGATTAGTCATCATTAGGACACAGTGACATAAAAAGGCCAGTTGGAGCGACATCCACCTCTCCAAAAAGCAAAAGTACCTCATATTGAATAACAAGCAGCGTCCTTCTGTGTAGCCAGACCTTGGCATCTCCCCCTCTCTCTCTCTCTCTCTCTCTCTCTCTCTCTCTCTCTCTCTCTCAAATATAAAGTGTCCTTATTAACATGGCTGTATGGGAACAGTGTTGCCAAAGCTATAGTTACATACAACATAACATACAAGAACATAAGATCATAAGAGAAAAAAAATCTACTCTCTCAGTTGACTGTTCTATGGTTCAGTCACCCCATGTCACACAGATGGTAGCCTACATCTTGATACTCAAAAACTGCCTATAATGAAAAGGGTAGTGCAGGTAGAGTGACATTGATGCCTGATTATAAATAAGTGAGTGATCTTTATTTTTTCAAAATGATATGACCTTGACCTCTCTCGTTCAATGTGTGTGTGTGTGTGTGTGTGTGTGTGTGTGTGTGTGTGTGTTTGTGTGCATTTCTTTTAAGATGGTCAAATGAATGAAAGACATTGGCTTAAGTTTTTGGCATACGGTTTTAGGATTAATGTACAAACTTAAGACATGAACTTTTCAGATGAGTATGTTGCATAACATCCTCCATCTTCCCTTTGCGATGTCAAGTGACGGCTTCACTGGTATGCCTGTGGTTTGGTGTTTGTTGCTAGCGGGGCTTGTTCCCGCTTTTGATTATGCGTGTCGTCTCACTGCCCTGACGCATGCAAATGTGAGTGACACCGACAGTCACCTTGTCTGTGTCGCTTAAGAAACTCTGTTGAAGCCGGAGAACATTCCGCCGAGTGGGAAACGTTCGACGTATCGAGGACGGCAGAAGGACAAGCAGGGATGGCTTTTGTAAGTTGTTCTTTTTAATCCTCAGCTCAAGAGTTGTTTCTTTGCCACAACAGGCCCTGTTTGAATGTTCTCTTTCCTCCCCAACTCTGCTCCACACAAACAGATGGTAGTGGAGACTCAAACTGCGCCTTACCGAATACATGTTTGCCACTTCTCAAATACAGTGTATTTTATACAACTGTGTTGCCATGAAATACATGTTCATGCGATTAAGTTAATGGTCAGAGTGGTTAGTTAGAGCTTATGTCTAATGATATGACTGAGACATGAAAAGGACATAGTGTGTATAGAGTGTACATTCAATGAGATCTCTTCCTAACCGTGACCTCTCACAAGAGAATTGAGTCAAGTCTCTCTCTCTCTCTCTCTCTCTCTCTCTCTCTCTCTCTCTCTCTCTCTCTCTCTCTCTCACTCACTCACTCTCAAACACACACACACACACACACACACACATATGTCCATCCCTCTATAGATTAAATGAACAGCATCGTTATTGGCTGCTACTGCTCCATGGTTGGCTAGTGCTATAATTGATAACAGCGCTCTGCAGCAGTGTGTGAGTGTGATCCGGGTCTCCGCTTTTATCCGTACTCCCCAGGGTCACACTGACACTGATGAGGAGTGTTAATGGAAAACACAGCGCTCCGCAGAGCAGCCTGCTACCTGTTTTAGTCTCCGTACATATTCAGCATTGCCTGTGAGCACTCAAAATGAATACTATTTAGAAAACAAACAAAAACCATCAAGCTTCATTGCTTAAATACTGTTGCCGTAAATATAATGCGCAAGCATGCTGCGCCGATGTTACGGTTCTCTTCAACAGACTCCCACACTGTAGAACCCCTGATGTCCTGTGATATAAGCTGCTATGGGTCTATATTGATCCTGATCAATGGAAGCAGCTATGGCTGCAGTAGAGCCACTTGGCGTCAGCTGTTAGATGGGGTGTATAAGGCACACAGTAATTCTTAAGGGAAATGAGCATATGTGCCATCTACCCCAGAGTTATATAAGAGGATACCTACCATTCACTTTTCTATGTGTGCTATATGACACCATTAGCTTAACTTAGCACAATTCAGGGGAAGTAGGTTAGAGCAGCTAACCGAAGAGCTATAGGCTAACGCACGTGTATAGTGCACTCAGTAAATTATGCAAAGCTAGTCTTAGCTAGGCAGATTGCAGGATTGAGAGAGGAGAAGGGTGTGTTTAATCTTTTCCAACCCTGGGCTAGACGGCTAACAAGCCAATTCTCAAAAAGTTGGGGTGCAGCTAATGCCTCTAAGGTCTTTGGTATTATATGCCCTCAATGGTGCCTTCCAGCGCTGCCTTCAAGGCACTACTCCCCTCAATTTAGGGGTAGGATGAGGGTTGAGGGGGTTAAGGTTAGGAATGCTGCCTGGAAGGTGCCGTTGGGGGCAAAAAACACCATTGAGCATGCCTCTAATGTTGTGTCTGTGACATGACGGAGTGATAGTCTCCCCCATGGCTGCTGGCCTGGCTTCAGTGGAGTAGCTCACTCACTCTGAGAAGCTGTGATAAGAGCCAGTGCATTTCCGGCTCTTCGTCCCTCTCTCACCTCATCCCTTCCCCGTGTCCACAGCGCTGCACGGACAAGTAAGGATGCGTTTCCCTTGGCAACAGGCAATCCTCAAGGTACCACAGCCACCTGCATGGTCAACAGCGTTTTGGGGGATGCGTTTGTGATACGACGATGTTGTGAAAGTTTCACCTAAAGGGGAAGCGTCTTTCCTAACTTTTCCATTTGCTAAGGAAGAGCTTGAATGGATGTGGCATAGCAATTTTGTGACTTCCATTGGTGTATAATCTTTTCAGATACACACATGCTAACACACATGCACACTCACACACACACAAACACACATGCGCACACACACACACACACACACACACTCACACAGAAAGAGAAAGAGAAGCAAGAAAACAATTAATGCAGCTTTGTACATTTCTTTCTTGAGCACAGGAAGTAGGAATGAGAGGAACTAACACATGAGTAATTTAGTTACGGAAGTATTACTATGTGTGTGTGTGTGTGTGTGTGTGTGTGTGTGTGTGTGTGTCTGTGAGCACTCATTTAAGCGGTGTGCATTGATTAGTTTGTGAATCTCCCCTTTAATCACAAGTGACTCATCACCTCAGAATGTGCGTTCAGATAATGCCACTCCCAGTGAAAGCACACACATCAGCAGAGGAAGGGGGAGATGGAGGAGGGATGCTTTAAAGCATGACTCAGCTATTCTTCTCTTCTATTCATCGAAGAATGGATAAAACTGTTTGAATGATGTGCAAGCAAGTACCTTTTATCTTAGAAGGGTTTTGGTTGTATTTTTATTTTTTTTTATTCCCAGCTTTAGTTTGTTTTTTGATTGATGATTTGGATTTCCTTTTTTTCATATCACACCCAACCAGACACACACACACACACACACACACACACACTTGCTTTCAGCATGGCACTTGTGGTAAGCCTCAGCAGTTCTCTGGATCCCTTAATGAAATGAAACGTTTCCATGCACACCATATTCCGATTAAAGTGTAACTCCGGAGTAAAAACACCCTAGGGTCTATTTACCGAAGTTAACAACTTCAAACTTTTGATTTAGAGCAAAGTTACGTTAATTGGTGCCGTTTTGAGGTAGACTGTTTATTTGCGTGGTATCTGTGGTAATGTGGTGAGGGTTTTTACAGACAAACTGAAGAATTGTAAACTTTGAAAGTGTACAGAGAGGTTATAACAAGAGCTATATCTACCATATCTACCACTGCCACAGAAGTGTAATTATATCTTGAGCATTGGTAGTGGTTTACAATAGTAGTGATGTGGCACCATGTTAGCATCAATGTAAGCCCATTCATAGACCCTATTCTACCATTCACATGCGCAAATGGGGTTTAATATTCCGACTTTTCCGGCCTTTTCCGACTAATGTGTTTCCATGCCACAATATTACGGTTAACAAAGGTATATGCTTGGGGTGTTCTTCCACTTTTTAGTATTCCGAATACGACCATACTCATGTGCAATCGGAATATTGTAATTATTCCGATTAAAACCGGAATAGGGTGTGCATGGAAACCTAACCAATGTAAGCCTGTGAAATAGTGACAAAATTGAATAGCTTGTTTCCTTCTCCTCTAATTCCTTCTCAGTTCACATATATGTATGGGGTCCATCTATGTCCTTGTGAGTTCTCCCTCCCCAAAATACAACAGATTCTATCATCCTGGCTTTAATCTGCCCCACTACACAGAAGGACCCGGGATACCAGCGGGATACACAAAGATGAGGACTATCTGTGTTTGATCTCACTGTGTTTACACTCAAAGCTGATACGCAGGCAGTTGTGCGTTTTCCATATGTGTTCTAAGGCTCGATGCGTCATTCTCAGCGGCTGATGCGATGGGGTTTCACACGGTGTCCTGCTTCTGTAATTACCTCACAGAGTCCTGCATGGCGGCCCCTTTGAGATTCCGTGATTTAAATCCCGCTGTCACGGCTAAGTGAAACGGCGTCTCATCTCCCTATTATGGCCGGTGTGGAGGCAGCGTCTATTTATTTATGAGGCATGGATACCCTGGAGGACATGGGGCCCGCGCAGCATATCATTCCTCTGTGAGCGGAGCGGCCCGCGCCGCGCGAGGTAGCAATACAGCAAGGTCATGTCAAACATCATCACTCACGCCCAGCCTCCGTGTAATGAAGTACTCTGAAGATGCCATATTGATATAAGGTGTTCAGTTGTGTGTGTGTCTGTGTGTGTGTGTGTGGTGGGCTGGAGTAGGGTGGGGGTTAGGGCATAGGGTGTTAGAGGCGTGGATTGCGCTAATAGAGTGGCAGAGTTGTTGTTTAATAGAGAGCTGATTAGAGGCGGCTTAGATAGCCACTCGGAGAGAAGCTGCTGAGGGAGAAGGTCGAGGGGACATGGTGAAGTGGACGGCACGCGCCTCGGACTCTCCACAGCTGTGACCAGGAGCAGAAGGAGCCGCCTCCGCCGCATCTATACGGGGCGGGCGCAGAGAATGAAATCTGATCTGATCTTTTCAGTGAGGCGCTCCGGGGAAGTTTTATATAAGCAACACAACAGCCCCGGCTGGCGAGGTGAGGCCAAATCTGTTTTTCTTCTTCGACCCCCTTGAAGAAAAAAAAAAAAAAGAAACTTTGGCCCAATTAACTGTGTTTTTTCGACATTTAAGCTTATGAGTAAACACACATGGGGGATAGACTCAGACTGCGTTTGGGCTCATTAGTAACCATCGGACATGGACACTTTAGACTTCAGCTTAAAAGCACCAGGGGTTTCGCCAGTGGCTCCAATTTTGATACAACCAGACGGCTCGGAATACACAAGCGCCCAAAATAGTAGTTTTGCGTTTTTTACCCAATTTGTTTGGAAGCTGTCCAGGATGCTTAGAGCTCCAACTTCACAGGCCTTTCTCTGTTGCTGCCGGCCCCCATCGCTGGTTGGAGCAGGGGACTTGCATGTATGGGGTTACGGGGTCTTTCCCTAGAGAGTGTAAATAAGGCTGACTGTGTGATTCCAACCTAATTTTCAGCCTCCCATTAAAGAGACCCTATGCAACTTTGTCATAGTCATAAAATCGCTTAGAAATCGTTGTTTTGCTTGACTGACCAGTTTTAACGAAAACAGTGATATTTCCTCCCGCCCCCAGTGTCCCTATCCGCTATTGCAACCTCAATAACTCAATAAACAATAAATAACCAATTACGGGTGTAATATGAAGCATGCAATAGATCCATTTTTGGTTCTATATAGCCCCTGTTTATCTATAAGGTACAGCACCTGTAGTTCAACCCTTCTCGCTTGTTGGGGAAAAAAACTTGTACAGTAGATGAATATAGACACAAATGTGAATGGATATAATGCACTGCTCTCAAACTGACTGCAGTCACTCATACACTCTATGGGCTAGATTCCTGTACATGTACAGTATTAAACCTTCTCTTAGACTAAAAGCAAACTTTAATGCAAATCTCATTAAAAAAAAAAAAAAAAAAGCTTTTAGTCTAGGATTAGGTTTAATCCATTTACGAGAAAATTACCATGGAGGTATATCGAAGACTGGAATTGTCTTTGAGTTTTTGGCAGTACAAGTAGGCGGGCCAACCTATGCACAAGACTTCAAGGCCCACTCCTGCTGATCGCCAGAGGCTGTGTAACCGCTTGGTGAACCTGGAGCTGCCAGACTTTACAAGACCCTCTGGTCAGTGTGTACCCTCAGTCATCCTCATTTCACAGACACCATCAGTTCACATTTCCCTCAACAGTTTGGCTTTTTTTGATGCATGCGTGACCACGAGAGAGCACAGACAGCAGGAGTTATGTGGGCAGTGGAGATTCTCTTCTCTTTTTGTCTTTGTGAAGAGGGAATCAGTCTACCTGGTCTGTTCATGATTATGATATATGATGTACCATCGTTAAGAGATGGTCAATTAACAGTGGGGGCTAATTATTCTCCAGATCACTTTCAGACTCGAGTGCTGTCTGGAAGACAAGACATCAGCTTTTACTCCGAGAACAAGCATCCCATGAATAATAATGCAATGTAATACATTACAGGAATAATTATGCTCTTTGAAATGCACAACATTATTGTACCGTGCTGCACAATGTTGTCATGTCTGCGTTCTCTCAATACGTGGCAATGTGAGCAATGTAGCCATTACAAACTGGCATTACAATAAACACACTAGGGCCTGGAGGGTGAGTGGGTGATCAGTGAGTCGTTATCTAAACAGCACAGACCCTAAGCCTCTGTCTGCCTCACTGCGTGCCAGTGTGTGTCAGGCAGCATAGGCAGCTATGACACTTAGACACAGGTTACCTCAGTCCCAACTGGGAATATTATTGTGCTTGGGCTTTGAACCAGCTGTAAAGATTGTAGTACACAAGTGCATACTAACAAGTATAAATGCAGTTGTTTGTCCAATCGAGATGTCAGATTAAGCTCGGGGGGGGGGGGGGGGGTGTTGGAACAAAACTCTCCGAGCCATCATTTCCCCGAGTATTTCAGCGAGAGAAGACATCCCCGGATTACTAGGAACACATGTCACGTCAGCTCCTCTCCTTAAAGTCCCTCTCCGGGAAGCGGAGATAACATTCACACTGTGGGTTTTACCTCAGTTTAGAGCGATGGATCAAGGGAGGCTGTGTGGCTCTAGGCGTAAACAAGCGACACTGGAGTTTCCGCCACCAGTAACAATGTTTGCACAGTGCTTTTAGTCAGCCACTGGAGTTAAAAAAAAAAAATAAATAAACAAAGATGGAAGAAAGAGAGGAAAAGACAGCATCAAAAACCCTGGAGAGATCATTCAGACAATAGGATATTGTGGAGGGGCGGCTCATTTGTAAAGAGCATGAAACCAACAACAGCCAAACATGGAAAAGTCAGCGGTTGAAGTAGCGCTGTAGAATAAATCGTTGTATTCAAAAACATCAGCATCCTCCAAATGATCTTCACGGTGAATTGTTTGCATATAATTTGCTAATCTGTAGATTATGTCACAGAAGAGGCTAAAAGGGATCGGAATAAACTTAGATCCTGAATTAAAACAATAACATGATTAAAGCGCAAACATAAATACATTAAATTATTTAATTCAGCACAGATTTATGAGATTTGATGCCATGCCATGATGAAGCAGTTAAACCTGGTTTGTGTTTATGTATGGATTAATAAATGATTCACATTTATGTAAGAGGTTCATAACACATAATAAATATTGTCGCAGATTGGCTGTGCACAATTACAGACAGTGCTTTAGTAATATTTAAATAGCTTCATGCATAATGTAGGCACTTATGACACATTACAGCCACGTGCCGTCACCTCTCTCGGCAAATGTTAATGTTACTCTCTGCTGGCACTGGGGTTTCAGGACCTTGGACAGCGCCTTGCACAGTCAGATGGGCTGGTTCGATTTCAGCACCATGGCCAGCTCCTGTCTCCTTCAATTTGTGCCTGTACTTGGTGCAGTTCTCTGCTGCATGTCATGTCCCATCCGTTGCTTTACCTGAAGTCACCTCTCGCCTGAACACTGGCCTTTTGCCAAACGTAATGGGCATCTTAGCGTGATGATAGCATAAATCTCTGCTCCCTCCTTTCCATATCCTATGCGCCTTGAAACGAGATACTGGTTTTCAGAGCGGTGAAGTAGATGGATATTGCAGTATATGTCTGGAGACAACCGTGTAGGGGATTTGGCTTGGGAACCAATGAGGAGATTAACAGAGTTTGAAATTTCTGAAACAATCTGGTGCCTGGTGACCTTGTGGAGAGGCATTCGTTCAAACAGAAGAGCGGAATGATAAATGGGGTTCTTAGCTAGTAGTGAGCTGCTTCTCCAATAAAAGTCAGTCTTTTCTGTGTCCCGTTTGGCTGACTCAGAGTATAAATTTCAGCACGCTTTTCCCCAGGTGTTCTCTTGTTAAAAAGGCATAACCGGAACTAACTGGACTCAAATGACAAGAGACAAAGGATATTGCCCAGATGTCTGTTTATAGAACGTAGTCTGCTGTTGTCTCTTTATTTTTGCTGTTGACTTTAAACGTACGAGATGTGACAAGTGAAGGTGCTTTTTTTTTCATGACAACATGACAAGACATGTCTCATGATGCCAACATCTTCAGTGTCACCTGATTGGTATACTCAGCATCTCCTCATTATATCATATGTAAGCTAACATAAACAGTATATATATATATATATATATATATATATATATATATACATATACTGTAGATAATGAGCCTGGTTGTGGTGGATACACACTAATTGACATTAAAATTGTCATTCAACATCATTTGTCTGGTAGTCAACAGTCAGGTTTAACCCTCTGGAGAAAAACTGTTCCAAACACACATCTCAATCATTTTTTTCTTAGAAACATAAGTAAGACCATTAGCAACCTTAATCAACTAGTTTCCAAATATATATGTTTTAGAAGAGAAGGTATCAATGGCACTTTGTAAAAACAATAAAAGAAAATCATAGGATTTCAGTCCTCTCACCTGCATCTTGCCCATTCAAAAGGCCCATTCACCTTAATTTGCATTTGAAAGAGCCACTCACTAAATTACCCATTTAGTCTGACTACTTAACTCTTTTCAATGTTCTTTTTACTTATATGGAGCCAACACCGTTGTTTTCCAGGTTCAAATTTCAAAAGTCTTAGCTCGATATATTTATAGTGTGTTTTTTACCTTTGACCTCTGATCTTTGAAAATATGTTTTTAAATAGTTGTGTTTATACAGAATTATAATAAAAAGTAATTTCATTACATCCACTTTACTCTCACATAATTATTGTGTAGGACCTCTAGAATATAACCATATGTGCCACTTTTGCATAGATGTTTTTAGTTAGATGAAAAACTTAAAATTCTCAAGGTATAGCTGACTGCCTCAAAGTGCCTGAAAAGGCCCCGGACCTCCAAGTGTTAAAGCAATAAACCCTGTGAGGCTGTAGGTAGTCATTTTAGAACAGCTAACTAAGGAGTGTTGTGGAGCATGACGCTAAGTTGAGTTTGAGTTCTTCTAGCAGAATGATTGCTAAGTCATGCAGAGAGAGCAACTCAGACACAGTTACAACGTTTTTTTCGTGGCACAGCGATATAGAATATAGTGTTGAAAGTATGACACTTAATTAAGAAGAGTGTGGCATAATTGTTTTTAGAATATTTATTAAGAATTAAGAATACAATTGTTTTTTTTTCATTTCCTACGACTGCCTCAGTGCATAAACAGGAAGTGAATGAAGTACTGTAAACACAGTTGTTGACTGTTATATTGTAACTGTTGCCAAACACCAAATCACTTACAGAAATAGGGACATAGAGAGAGAGAAAGAGAGAAGTGTGTGTGTGTGTAGAGAGAGAGAGAGAGAGAGAGAGAGAGAGAGAGAGAGAGAAGGAGAGAGAGAGCACAAGGGTCGAGGCTTTTCTTTTTCTCACTCTGCACAGGGCATCAGCACTAAGCCGTGACCCCTCTTCACCCTTCGCTAGTCTAGGCTCTTTTTTCTATCAGCGCAGAAGAGTTGTGTAAGCACTGTGGCACCTCCCTAATATGAGAGAGAGAGAGAGAGACAGGGGGTGAAAGAGAGAGAGAGAGAGAGAGAGAGAGAGAGAGAGAGAGAGAGAGAGAGAGAGAAGGGGGGGGCGAAAGAAAGAGAGAGAGGGGGATAGAGAGACGGAAGATGCCAGAGCCAGGTCACACCGAGGGAAAGTGCTTGTTATTGGATGTGCTGCGGCACAGACTCCCTTGCTTCCTCCAGAGGCGCTGCTGAAAGATGGCGCTCATGTGCGTATGCTGCAACCCTTTCTAGTTCCACACAGAAGAGCTGCAAGAATCTCTCACTATGCCTCCTCCCCTCCTGCACCCCGCTCCCATGAGATGAAACACAACACAAACACGTAGCCATATCCCCCCTCTGAGCAAGAGGACTCTCCTGGGAATACATTTGTAAAGATTTGTCACAGTGGCCCTGAGTAGCCACTGGTCATTATTGCATGGCCACAAACCGCCATTTCAGTTCAGCCTGGGAAGCTGAATGCTGAACACTTCATATCCACTTCATAGCTGGTGAAGGAGAGACGCGGCATCTGTGGAAATGGGTCACATGTGGGTCCAGTGTTTGTTTATAAGACTTACTCTAGGATTAGTCTAGGCCTAGGGCATAAAACGCTAGTTGTAGAACAAAGCTTTTTCTCAATGGATATACCCATTAAACTTCTTTTTTTAGTTCTCCACATACAGAAAACTAGCCCAATATGGAAGGTCATATTGTTAACAGTTTACAGATAGCTTATATGATTGCTTTTCTATTGACAGTCATTAGA
>NC_085006.1:26259448-26286948 GCF_963854185.1 Sardina pilchardus
CTGCGCTAGGTTTGGCTTATGTCTGACACCCCCCATCCGTCAAGCTGTCTGGGAATACTGCAAGACACTCTAGGCTTCAAAATGGGTTTGTAGTTATACGTAATCTTCGACATATGTGCCTCTTTTTTAACCCAAATTTCATATATATATAATGTGACTTTGAGGAATGAGCCGACACTACGCACGATGAATGAAAGGAATGCTGGTGTAGTTTTAACAGTTACAATGTATCATTCACAGAGTGATGACTATCAGTTCAAAATGATGAGTGGTGTTTGGCTGGGATATTGCCACTCGTGATGACTCATATAATGCCTCTCGTCCAATCAAAACTGAAAAAATTCCTCAACCAGACCTAACTGTTGTATCAAGTATTGATGTCATTGTTGTGTTTGCGTGTGTGTGTGTGTGCGCATGTGCATGCCAGAAAGACAGAGAGAGAGAGAGAGAGAGAGATAGAGAGAGAGATATGTATATGGCACTTGAGTTCCAGACACTTTGATGCTACAGCCTGCAATGTACCACCACAATAAAACTTTGAAGTGTTGAGCTATAACGATTTCTTGTTTTTATAGAATGATGCTTTGGTGGGTGCCCTGAACTGAGGATAAAAAAAGCGGAGTTATATGGATTAACTTCAGAAAGTAATGACCCAAACAATACATTTACTTGGCTACCGCCGTTCATTCCGACATACCAGCACTCCGACATTGATGTCCAATTGTCGTAGTGGAGGCATGTCTCTTTATGGGAGAAAGCCCCACCACTCCGACATTTTTTTTTTTCATGGTCGCAGTGGCGGTATTTAACTATTTTTTCAAACAACGTGCCATTCCGACATGAGGTCATTAATAGGCTATAATGTCATAACTATATCCAATTGTGTAAAATAATAAAGATTCACATTTAAAATGTCATTGTGAAGACTTCTTGATATGGTTATGTGTCTGTTGCGTGCACGATTCGGGGAAGTTCTATAGACATGGCAAGTTTTCTTCTCTGTCTCATTATTCGCGGACTAAGTGGAGCTAGATTAAGTTATTATTTTGCTGTCACTTCGTCTGTTTTATGGCCCAGAAGGTTGTATTTGGTATCTGTGGATAGCTCTAGCTCTCCTCTTTTATCTGACATGCAAGCTGTATCTTTTTAACCACGGTTTCACGAGTAAATCAAACGAAATAGCGGTAACCGAAGCTATATGATTCTTATTTGTTTGTCACTTCGTCTGATTCTATAACACAAAAGGATCGATGTGTTTGGTATCAATGGAAAGCTCTGTTTCTCCTCTTTCATTTGATATGCGTGTTATGTCTGTGTGATGCCTGGTCCCGGAGTAATTCAAGCGAGAGCAGTGGCTGCGTGAGTGAACGCAGAGCAATATAGACTGTAAATATGATACTTTCATTTTATTTTTATTTGCATAGGCTACTTGATCGTACAGACACGTGTCTAGTCTCGTTGGAAAGCCCCGGTTCTGAGCTCTTTCATGCAATAGGTCTCATCTCGCTGTGACTAATAATCGCAGAGCAATGTAACAGAGAAGAATGGGTGTGTTTTTTGACGCACTTTGCGTCCGTCGGGCTCATAGGGTCCGTTAAATTGACGTGGAAAAAAAAAATAGGATTTGTAAACTGTCGGAATGGGGGTACTAAAATGTGTCGGATTGGCAGCATGTCGGAATAACACCATGTCTGAATAGCGGCATGTCGGACGAAAGGGATGTCGGACTGGCAGGATGTCGGACTGCCGACATGTAACCCATTTACTTTCGCAAAGTGTTTCCAGAAAGTTTTGTTATGCTTTTTTTTGACCTAGCCGTGTGCTCTAAGTGAAGAATAATGTCTGTCTCTGGCAATGAAACAGCTTGTGTTATCACCCAAGGGTCCACTTTGACCCACTGGCACTTACTGCAATAATCTGCCGCAGTCTGGACCGACGCAATGGACTTGTGCTGAGCTGGACACTGGGTCCATGCCCGCAAATGGCCTCGGTTGCCCCTAGAAAGCACTCTCAGTCTAAACATGTACTATGAGGGTTTCATTATTCTGTCCTATTACACAATTATGTGGTAACCCTTCCTTTTGCAGTCCCCTAATTACAAAGCAATTATATCATTAACCATGTACGTATAGGGTAATTGCTTATACTAATAATTAGTGGACTGAAGAAAAAAGTGGTACACCATACATCCAGACATTTTCTATATTTTACCAGACGAGATTTAATGTTTTTCATGGTGTTTACTCTAACCAACATCACAAAGACTTGCATCACAGGTCCTTGACCTGTGTCTGTCAAGATGGTGTAAGGGTGTGTGTGTGTGTGTGTTTGAGTGAGAGAGAGAGAGAGAGAAAGAGAGAGAGAGAGAGAGAGAGAGAGAGAGAGAGAGAGAGAGTGTTGAGTATAGTCTGTGACCCTAGTGTTCTATCACATCCACCTCCTCTGCACTTCTGCCAAATGCTTGTGAATGTGAAAGGTCTTACGCAGGAAGTCTGTTGGCCTCCTGGAGAACCTTACTGTATGTTTTCTTCTCTCTCTCTCTCACACACACACGCTGCCGCTTTTACCAAGTAGGATCCAGGGGGTGAAGGTGCTCTAAGCGATGCTGGGTAATGTCACGGCTGGGTCAGTGGAAAAGAGGTGTTTATACAAGTCTGTGTGTGTGTGTGTGTGTGTGTGTGTGTGTGTGTGTGTGTGTGTGTCTGTGCGTGTGTGTGTGTGCGTGCGTGCGAGAGGCACAGAGAGAGAGAGAGAGAGAAAGAGAGAGTCTGTGTGTGTAAGCGGAGTGTGTGTCGTGTCTTCTTCCACGGCCATCTCTCTGTCTCCTTGTGGTTCCCTCCAAAAGCTTCCCTTCTCCTCCTGTCACTCCCGCCGCTCCCGTTCCCGTTCCCGCCAACACCGCGCTGATTTGCATCTTGCAATTAAATGGGCTTTTGTGCGCTGAATAATTGCCTGTTAATACGTGTGTGTGTCAGAGACACCTGTCGTCTAGGCTCGTAGGGGGTCTGTAATTTCACCGTTGGATAAAAGCAAATCCGCCTCGTGCTCCCGTTCGGCTGTCACTCTCCAGCCTGTCAGGGATGCCCACATGTCCCGCGTAGCACGTCGGCTCACAGTGTGTCCAAGCATTCCCTGCCACTTTTGAAACGCTGTTTTTTTTTTTTACATGCAGCTAAATCCCAATGACATGTCTTGCGCTATAGGGGATGGAGAATGTATAGGCCTCCTGCTGCTGTAGAATCATCTCACGCGGCAATCGTAGCGGATTCTGGAGTCTTAGTGGAGTGGAGTGTGCTTCATGCCACACCAGTCTGGCACAGATATGATATCGATCTTCAATCTTTTCCTCGCTGATTGGAGTGGAGCCGCTGAATGACCTCATGGCAAACTGCCATCCTCTCACACTGCTCGCAGGCGGCCATTTTGTTTGTTCATTGTTGTTGTTTGCATGCTGCTTTCTACATTCGATTACATGAGACTCCATTGTTTCCTATACAACTCCACACACTGAACCATTTTTCCGACACCTTGTAGATTACAATTCAGTTCTCTTTTTGTCTCAGGTGGCCTCGGCTTCACCTGTAGACCTCAATGATTATATTACTTTAATTACCTTAATGATCATATTTGATTCATACCGTTCTTCTAAGAAGCATTCTGGTCTCCGTGGAATCAATAGTGGCATCACTAATGCCTAATATATAATGGGCATATTTACATAAAATATCGGAGCTTTGCACTCAGTACGACTCTGTGGCTGTCATGGTATATGGTCTGTTTGCAGGTCGGCAGTAGCCTGACGAGCCAGACCCACATCAAGATGGAGGGTCTGGACACTCACCGTAGACAGGGCTCAATCGGAGGGGTGGGATAAACAGTTGTCTTTCAAATTCCCTCCCTGCAATAGGATAACGCTAAACGAATCATCTTCTTGTTTTCAAATAACAGGATGCGTTACCGTCGCAACTTCTGGTCGCATGTCAGTCACCATTATGTTAAGCCCACCCACCGACTGTATAGACGCTGTGATTGGACCGCTGGTGCTGGGGGTTCTCAGCTCCCTGTCTCAATGGATCGTGCCTAGACTGCCCCGCCAGCCAAATTACATTTGCTGCCGCTAGGGGCGTCTAGATTTCTAGGCTAGGTTGGCAGGACCATAGCTTGATATCATGGAAACCCTGCCAAAATGATGCACTCAAGTATGAGTAGATGATATCATAGAGACAAATCCGAGGTGTTGTTACAGTTTTTTCCAATCGTTTACACACAATTTTGAAAACATGGCTCTTTTTGTCAAAACATATCACACAATTAGCCAAACACCACACCCAATCAGCAGAACATAACAGATTGTTAGCAAAATGGAATATTTCTGTCAAAACAATAAACACATTGATAAAACCTTATACTGTTCTCATATCACTAACACATTCGTTGAATGATTCTACACTGTGTCCATCTTATACACACCAACACAATAAATTCAAAACACATCTGTAAAAACCCTCTTCCAATATGGATCTTATTCAGACATATTGTTTGAGAACATTAGGATAATTTAGATGACAAAAATATTTTGATGAACCCTCATCAAGCAATGGACAAAACTGATGCTGCAGGCAATATTTCTTTCTTTCACTGTACCATATGTTCAGTTACAGTGACAAGTCAATCAACAGAAAATGCCAAAATTATAGTTCTTGCTACTGTAAAGTGTAGAAAAATAAAAATCTGTACACAAACAAAAAGTACTGTACACTTACAGTCACTGAAGAAAAACTAAAGCAACGATACAAACAAGTAACAACAATACATACAGTAATACTCTAATCATCTCTCTGTCTAGCTGGATCAGGCCATAAGAGTTCACCACATCACAGGCTATGGGTGCCTCTCATTTCGGCTTTTATACATCCTCCCTCGCTCCTCTGGCCTCGATCCTCACTGATCGACATAAAGAATGATGGGGCGAAAACAATGGGATAGTCTATCCAGTGTTAGTTATAGATCAGTGGGAACGCCCCTCGAGGATCGAGCATAACACACCTGAGTGCTGCGTTTTCAATTTTGCACATGTGTGCTTACACATCTGGTGGATGTGATTATTCAATTTGTTCATTAGTGTGGTCATTGGCAAGCCAGGGCTTTATAATGACAAGGAAGTACCTAACAATCTTTATCTGTGTCTAAGGTGTGAAAATGTGTTTTACGTTTTGACATTCACTGTGTGTAATGTTTCGCAAAAAGTGTGAAGCTGAATTTGTGCTTACTGTTGTACTACTCTGCGCAGGCGTTTTGCTTCTTAAGTGTTAAGTATTGTTAACTGTCTGTTAATCTTAATTTTAGTGTGTAAACGATTGGAAAAAACTGTAATGAAAAGTCTTGGCTAATGTTTGTCTAACACGGATCAATGTCTGATCTGGTATACTGATCAGGTATACTCATGGCGGAGCTTGTGTTTGTAGGCTGGGAAAACAGTCTGTGTCGGAAATATCTGTCATGTTAGCAGTGAACAGTAGAGTCTCACTGCAAGTAGTGTTAGATAAATGACAAACATTCTCTAGCATGTCACACATTAAATACCTCAGTAGCTGTGAGATATAGAGTGCTGTTGATAAAACAGTGTCTGTAGATGTGTTTGTGTGTGTGTGTGTGTGTGTGTGTGTGTGTGTGTGTGTGTGTGTGTGTGTGTGTGTGTGTGTGTGTGTGTGTGTGTGTGTGTGTGTGTGTGTGTGTGTGTGTGTGTGTCAGTGCCAGTATCTTTGGAAGGTATAAAGAATTTACAGTATCTGTGAGGATGATATTAAATCTGCCACGTTCTATTTGAATAAGTATGTGCAAATCGATGTGCCCGTGTCCTCGTGCTCTGTCTCTGAGATGAAAGAAAACACTTGCAGCTCACAGCTGAAAAGTCTGCCATTAAACAGGTGTTTTCCTTTTTTTCAACCGCCTTCAGGCTGACTGTACTTTTCCGAAATTGGAGATTGTGTGAGTGTCTGTGTGTTTGTGTGTTTGTGTGTGTGTGTGTGTGTGTGTGTGTGTGTGTGTGTGTGTGTGTGTGTGTGTGTGTGTGTGTTTCTGTCGATCTGAAAATGTCTGGAATGCTACTAAGGTTTTCAAAAGATTGAAAAGAGGTCCCTGAACTATGGAACCACAGCTGTTCAAGGTTCTTTTGAGCGTTTCTTAAGCTAAACCATTTTCATTTGAGCCTCGGCGACGAATCAGACTTTAAGCTAACGCTTACACATGCAACATTTTCGATCATTTCCCCCTGACACCTGTGTCCCTAGTGTGTTTAATGTTCTCCAACACAACACACAGGCTGTATTAGTGATCTTCCATCACACTATCTACGGGACTGGAGCCAGTGGCCGTGGGAACAAAGAAAGCTCACAGGAAGTGTGTGTCCTTGTCCCATTGCACATTACCTCCCTCCTACAGTACCTCCATTCACAGTGGAGCACCTATTTTAGTCAGAAGAATTGGTGGCGTTGACAATAGTGGAGCGCAAGCCTTCAAGGGCTCCAGGAGTGGGAGAAAAAGAACCAAATTAGATTTGCTATTGTTCACTCCTCCAGTTCTCTGAGTAGTAGCTAAAGGACCTGGATGTGTCCTTCCGCCAGAAAGAGCCAGTAGGATGGATGCATAATATTGTTAAATAACATGGTCAATCCAGGAGAGGATGGTTCAGAAATATTCAAATCACCAGTCTGAATTTAGGAACAGTCTTTGAAGTGGGTCCCCGTCTCTGATCGATCTAACAGCGAGTGGATCTCAACTTCTGTCATCGGAAGAAAGTTGGGGCGGATGTTGAGACAGGGACTGGTGGTGGTGGCTGACGGGGTAGGTGACGTAATCTGTGTGCCATGAAGATCAAGACAGGGACCACAGAAAGGTGGTGGAGGAGACTTCAACATGTGTGCTGAAGGTATTCGAGAGAGGCAGAATAGTTTCAAAACTTCCTATTGGCTAACAGTGTTTGTATGAATGAATAACATAGATTATGGGGTGTCCGGGATAGACTATTACGTAGGCTATGATTGGTTAGCTTGATGAAGAAATGATGTCAGCCTCACTATAAGCATTCCTGGTAGAACTGTTGCCTAAGCGATCATTTCAATGATGCAAGAGTGCAAGTGCTTGGAATGGAACAAGGCAGAGCATGGCACTATTCTCTAAGAATCATGCTGTAACCTCTGAGGCAAACATTCTAGGCATCCCCAGTGCCATTTAGAAGTGTGTGCGTGTGTGTGTGTGTGTGTGTGTGTGTGTGTGTGTGTGTGTGTGTGTGTGTGTGTGTGTGTGCGCTCGCGCATGTGTGTATGAAGAAGCGTGCATAATAGAAGAAGTATGCATAATAATGTGAATTGTGACATAACAGCCAAATTTGTATGCGTTTAGTTGTCTCTAAAACTCTCCGACATCTGTTAGGAGGGCCTTGTTTGTCTCTGGACGAATGGTGCGGTTTTGTCATCTCAATATGTGTTTTTTCTAGCATTACACTTCAGAGAACCACTCACTGGATGAACGCTGCATTGTTTTGATGTAAGGAGAGAGTCACTCATCTCCAACTTTCCTTATGTTGTCTATGTCTGTGAGAAAGTCATTATCTCAGGATGACAATACCCCTTCTGGAATACCTGCAGAATATTTGTCTGGCACATCTGAATAGATTTCATTCTAATGCATATTCAGAAGACTGCCATAATCACATTCGGAAGGGATCTGTGTCATCAGTCATCACAGCTTTTACATTTAACCTAACAGGTCTCACAGATGTGCTGGATTTCTGAAAAATTACAATGAGACGATGAAAGACCAAAAGAGACACAAGAAAACAAAACAAATAAAAAGCTATCGACGACAGTATGATATATGAGGTGACAGATGTGAATCTAAAGGTTGGAAACACAGTCTATGTCTGACTTGAGGTCAGAATGACGACCAGAATCAGTGGTTTGCTGATCTGGAGGAAACTACTGCCGCAGAATAAATCACTGCCTTGTCATGGGGTGGGCAGAGGGAGACCTGGGAGCTGCTTCCACTGACTGATTAACCCGAGCACCAAACATGGCATATGCTCCGAGAAAATGAGCAGAGCCCTCATTTACTGTGACCTTGGTGGGCCAATCAGATACGCTCCTCTCAACATGAACAACAAACAAACAAATAAACAAATAAATAAATGTATAAATAATAGGGAGAAAACAGACCGCTTCTCAATCTATCAAGTAACACATGAGTAATGAACCTTAGACTGTATTTTGTTTCTTGTTTTCCTCCTTCTGTTCCATTTTTTTTAAAGTATATGTTTCTAGGCTTTTGCCTTTATTCGTACAGGACAGTGAAGAGTGAGGCAGGAAGTGAGAGGGAGAGGGGGATTAGGAAATGACTGCAGGTCAGATACGAACCTGAGTGTCGAAGCCTGTTGCACCCCAGTGTCCCTCCTCTTGCCTCGATCGTTATCTCCCATTATAAACTTTTCAAAAACATCCTGTGGACAGATGTTGGAAATGAGCGTTTCTCTTCGAACACCAAGCACAGTGCACCTGGTGCTTGCGCATAATTGCCAGACGTGTAATCATGTGTACTCTCGAGCTATCAGGCACCAGACGACTGATGATCCTTACACCGGCTGCTTTATGAGTGGATCTTGCCTGGATTTGTCTGATTTGTCGATGAATAAACGTTCCGTGGTCGCATCGTGCGACAACCGTGTAAAAACAAACAGCTCTCAAAAATCACCCAACACCTCTCAAGAAACAAGGGAAAATAAAAAGTAATGGATGAATGACGATCCTTGCGTCAGCTATTTCTGAGCTGTATCTGGCTGAGATCTGAGTCAGATTCTCCTGGTAACTGCGGTGCTTATGTTGCCAATACATTACGTAATTATATTATACGCATAAATATACAGGACATGCAAATGTGATGGACACGGCCGGTTGGTCAACAGATCAGGAAGTGGCAGCGAGTGTGTTTGCACTCTGGAGAAACTTTGTGCATAACCTCCACACTGTTCCGGATGCACACACACACACACACACACACTGTTCTGTAAGTGGGCGCTGGCAGCACTGTGTTTTCAGCTCTGTGGGGAGAGAGAACGCCCACCGCTGCGCCCGGGCGAAGGCCGCTGTCTGTCTTTCACTCGATTCATTTCTCAGCAGCCACGCTTGCGGATGGAACGTGCTCACAAAGAAACCCATCTTGACCTCCACCACAGCCACATTCAAATACAGAGAGAGAGAGAGAGAAAGAGAGAGAGAGAGAGAGAGAAAAAACAGCACTGAATCATGTTCTGCTTCTCCATCAAGTCAAGCTGTAACAGCATAATGTTTACAAAGATTTTTTTTTCCATCAGGTGATACCCTCCAACTCTGCACTGCCCTGCCCGACCCCCGCATGCACACACACACACACACACACACACACACACACACACACACACACAAACAGAAAAGATAAATACACAAGATGGCATGCATTGCATTGCACTCTCCATTTTGGTGAACCTTCACTTGAAGCATGCGCTTGATTCCAAGGTGACTCTCCCAGCACACGGATCTGCATAGATTCATCTCAGCACCCGTGTGCCAGTAAACACTACATAAAAAGCCCTGACCTTGCGTGTTGCCAGAGCACTCTTCTCCAGACCGAGCCCCGGGAAAGGCTGTGCGTTATTCCTCCACTTCTTCATTTGGTTTATTAGCTTCCGGCAGCGCTGGCTGGTGTACTGTAGTAGCAGACAGCAGCCAGGATGCCCTCGCGCTGTGGGGTGGGTTGCAGCGCGGGTTATACGACACGACGAGATCCCACCACGGGAGCGCAGATGGGGCATCTATTATTGATGCCCCAGTTCCTCTGCACCGCGCCACGCCACGCCACATGTGTCCCAGGCGCACTGTAGCGCTGCGGCTCGCTAACATCTGCAATCTGCATGCATGTTCGGAGGGACTACAACCTAAAACCGTGCACACACACACACACACACACACACAGGGCCTGGTGTTTTCTGACACAGGGGAGGGGTAGAGTATTCTGACACAGAGCTGACTCTGCTCTGGAAGCGAGCCAAGAGATCTGGGCCTCGTCCGGCCCACACCTGGCCCACATCCGGGTAGACATTCGCAGATGAGTGAAAAAAAGTCCCAACATGAGTGATAGCTTTTAACATGGTAGCACTTAAAATGATAGTGTGATAGCACTGGAAATTACACCCAGAAGACATGACAATAATGATAACACATAAAAACACTTAGAATTACACAAGGCAAAGATAGGAGAGTGTCTAAGAGAGTCCAGAGAGGAGTGATAGTATTTAAAATAGCACTTAGAGGACATTACAATAATAATAGCTTTAAAGAACGCTTAGCATCACACTAAGATGACATGATAGCATAACGTCCTAACAGGAGTGGCGTGGCGAAGAACAAGTCTGAAGTCTTTGGAGTTGTGCTTTCTCATTTACCCGGCTAAATAATTTAGCAGTAAAAGGCTGTTTGCACATCGATACGTATGTGTCTCTCAGCCCAATTTCCTTCTATCTATATTACATGAGATCGTTAGGAGATAATGTCTGCCAGGTATTTGTGAAAATCTGACTACAAAATCAATGTAACAGACTCGCACCAAAACCTCACAAGAAAGTTGATTTCCCATGTTTTTGTATTAGCTGTTAAATGTCAAAAGTGCATCATTTTGGCGCAGATGTAGTGTTTTCATCAATTGATTTCAGAAATGTGAATTATTTAAATGAATGGGTGGGTTTATGGGTTTATCTTTTAATTGAAATGAACAAACAAACTAAAAGATTTCATGGTTAATGGTGTAGTTTCAAAAGGTTGTCAGGTTCACTGTCAAATCTGTTGGGAGAGTGGGTGGCGAGTAGAGATCCCTTCTCTATCGATTACCTTCTTCAAAACCATATTTTGTCTGGAACCGTTCCCTTAATGACGCATCTGTTCATAGCCAAACTGATGAACTATGATAATTCTCCTGGTGATGTTTACATTTGTTATTTGCTCTGTGTTAATTCCAGAACATTCCCTTTCAGACGGCCGCTGAGAGTGGCTTGAGAGTCTGTGTGAGGTGTGCTATGATTCATATCCACATTTGAGAAGTCTCAGGGCAATTCACTGGCACATTAGAGCTTCATATCATAAGCCAGTGACTCAGTGTGCGGCGCTGATAAAGCATAAATGTCCCTCATCACAATATAAAAAAGGTTCATGGAATCATTTTGAAATAAAAACTAAATTTCCATGGTAACCAGGCCAATTTGCTCTTCAATTCGTAATGTGGGAAATGTGTATGTGTGTGTGAGACAGAGAGAGAGCAAGAGGGCAGTAAGGGGGTAGCCTGTGAGTGTGTGTGTGTGTGTGTGCGTGCGTGTGTGTGTGTGTGTGTGTGTAGCTGATGTGATCGCTGTGGGCGTGCAGCGTCTGGACAGTAAGTGGAGTTCCTTGTTGGGGGGTGGCGCTGCACTGTCACCACCGATTCATCTCAATTTCCTCCAGCCTGCAGGTACGCTCTGTCCCCTTACACCCCTCACACACACACACACACACACACACACACACACACGTACATAGCCCTCGGAATGTTCTCTCGGGCAGCACAGTCAGTGAGATGATGTATGGGTGCGCCCGGCTCTCTCTCTCTCTCTCTCTCTCGCAGGGCAAGCACGTTGGCGTGGGTGAGGCCCCACTTCTGCTTCATCTGCAGGCTGTGCCCGCCGTGCATCTGCCCGTGTGCCCACCTCAATGCCACCCCGCCTGCCCACTGCAGCATCGGCGGGAAGCCTTACTCTAAGAACTCCATCACACACACACGCACACACACACGCACGCAAGTACACACAAACACACACACACACACACGTGTGCGCACGCAGGCATGCGCTCCAGCCTCGTCTGTCATCACGCCTGCCCTTCGTCTGCCCGTGAGTGTGTCCATCCCTGCGGTGTGCCCGCCATGCCATCTAGGGGGAAGTCCCACGCTAATGTGCCGCCCCCGCGCCTTGGCACAGCGGAACGCGGCTCTGCCCGCAGATCGAGGCTGCTCAGACAGATGGCCCCTGATAAGTGTGTGGCCATGCCTGGGGAAACCCCATGCCACCCCCACAACTGCCACCATCCACCCCCCCCCCTTCATAACACTCCTCCGCGCCCGCGTCGGTACCCGCGAGCAGCGTGGTTTTAATTAGCACTTCTTCTTCTTGGAGCTCAGGAGTGCCTCACAGGCTGCTGGTGTCAGAGCTCAGCCACACTGATTGTGTAACACTGGGCATCAGCGTGGAGTGGGAAGGAGCACGTGCCGGCTCCCATCATATGCTGACCTGGTCCGTTGGTCTACTGGAGGTGGTCTAAGGCCAATGCTAACCTGGTCCGGTGGTCTAAGGCTGATGCTAACCTGGTCCGTTGGTCGTTGGCCAACTCATGCCTTCCTTTGCTCTCCATCCTGTGTTCTTAATGAGGCAAGTGTCACGGCCGTCTCATGAACTGTAACATGAACTGACAACAAAGGAATGGAAAACAAGGTGCAGGGGTTTGTTGACCGAACAAAAAGTTCATAAATAAGTATAAGTATATACCCGGCAGTAACATTAACTGAGAGGCTGGAAGCCTACATACTTACCCACATACCACACATTTATATAAGACTGGCATAAATAAGAGAACGGTGAAAGTGAGGGAAGGGTGCACACACACACACACACTCTCTCTCTCTCTCTCTCTTTCATAGACACTCTCTCTCTCTCTCTCTCTCTCTCTTCCACACACACTAAAACAAGATGTTTGCCCCCTCCACAGGCGTGTGTTGTGTTGTGTATAATCTGCATGTAGAGCCATGCATCACGTCAGGGCTGATGTTGTAATGCCAGTGCAAGCGCGGCGACGCCTTTGAGAAATGCCAGGCTCAAAAAACACTCTTCGATTAAATAAACACGCTTCCTAAAACAAGGACACCCTGACGGCTGGTTTCTCTGATATAACAGAGCAGTGTTGGCCCGCTCGTCAGTAATTCCAACCACATCCTGTTGTTGCTGGCCAGGTGTCTCTCTAATGCCCGTGCTATAGAAAGCCCTGTTGTTCATTTCCGCCTGCAGGATGTGTCATGCTGACCGTGGATGACATGAAAACCAAGACGAGAGAGGAGGATGCAACCCACTAGTGCCTTAAAGCTCAGCCTTAAGCTTAGGAGCACTACCTGAATATTCAGTGTGGACTTCTCTGTGTGTCTGGGGAGATGCTATGGTTGTTGGGAGTGGTTTGGTATTAAGGTATGTTTATCTCTGGTCAAACTGTCTGTTTATCTATTTTGAAGTGAGATCAGTAGTGCAGTCAATATATTGAACACTGGCTACTCACTCAACCCCCCTCTTTGCCTACCAGTGGTTCTGTAAGTAGGCTGTTGTGTGTACAGTACACAGGGAAGAGCAGGCACACTATGAAGCCTTATAAACTCAGACTTCCCTCAAACCCCTATAGAAAATCTAAAAGGAGGAATACCATGGATATTAAAGGAGTCTTATAATATTTTGGGACACACTATAGTAGTGCTTTAAGACCACTATAGAGGGTACAGTAATTTCCTGTGTACTGTATAGGCCGCAAAACAAAACCATATCAATACTATATTAACTGCCCCGTGTATTAACCTCATAGTTGAAGACATTTTGCAAAATCAATTTACAAGCCGCAGCTAATAGTTGAGAAATTACAGTAATACATATTACATAGAGGCTAAAGAGGATATTACAGAGGTATTAGAACATCATAGAAGTATGATACACTACTATGTACTTGCTTGTAATACTATAGAACTTGTACAGTAGCCTATTACTGCAGTTCTTTTTTTGTAAGGGAGAGAAGCTGGTCATGACCCTGATCATGGCCAGATTTGAGCCGGATCTGAGCCGCAGGCAGCTGCTGTGTGGGTGACTAATGCCTTGATAATCAGCTGTTTCCCTTCTACTGATGTATTCTTTGAATTCTCCTCAACCGGGCATCCATCTGAATCACTGTCCAGATTAGCTTCAAAGATGCACGCCAAAGTTTTGGGAAATGATCTTACTTGCTGTTTACCCTAAAGCTTAATGAGAGCTATTGGCTAACCCACTTCTACTGAATTATGCCAAGCTAAAAGAGAGCTATTGGCTAACTAGTCTAACCCACTTCCAGTGAATTATGCTAAGCTAATATAATGGAGTCAGACTGGCGTGTGTGTTTTGCTATGTAACCCTGGGGTAGATGGCAAATAACCTAATTTCCCCAAAAAGTTGGCTAGCTTCTTTAGAGAAAGACAGACGTACATAAAGACAAATAGGCAGATATAGAAAATGGGGGAGAGAGAGAGAGAGAGGGAGAGAGAGGATGGAGGGAATAAGGAGAGAGCTAGTTGTTTCCTCCTATTTGGTTGGTTTGGCTTGTGTGTATTGCGCCCTTGTGTCAATGTCGTTTGCAAATGCTCTGCACCAATGAAATTTAACTCTGCAGAATCGAACTGAATTGAATTAAGGCTGGCTGCCTCCACAAAACCAGACCAAAAAAAAAAAAAAAGGTTGAAAAAAGACAAAAGTTGCTTTTCAAAACAAGTTTCTTTGAATAAGTGTCAGCCCAGCCAGAAGTCCCATGCTTAAATTCTCAGAGGACAACTTTCAAAGCCCAAGTCCCTTGTGACAAACGGAACACATTTTGTGTGCAGGTAGTAGACAGTCCTTCCAGAAATGTCCTAGCTGACAGTCGCTGACAGTCTCTGGTATACAGAACTGGTTCCACATCATGTGTATCTTACGCATAAGAATAGAGCAATCAATAGCACAGCTCTACCTCAGGCTTCCACACAGCCATGCTCCTGAGAAGCCAAGATTGGCTTGATTTGCATCAACAGGTCTTGACAGGTTAATGAATTATGGTCTTATAGTATGTTGCCTACACATACATAGTTCTACGACACTCCGTCACTTTTGTTGATATCATATCAATATTCCATTACATATGTTTCTCATTCATACAATTGTCAGAGTGCAACCCTAATCAATGTCATTTTGTTTTTGCCTTGAATGCTTTAAATCAGTGGTTCTCAAACTGTGGTACGGTACCATTGGTGGTATGCAGACTCTATGTTGTGGTACTCTGTCTTCCAGATGTTTTATTTCATGAAGACAAAATAATCACTTCAAATTGTATAAAAACATAATGAAAAACCGTTTCTTATCGTATCTTTCTTGACAAAAAAAAAAAAAACAGTAAGCAAAACGTGAGATAAATTTAAATTGGGGCCTACGCTACTGTACAGTATTTTAATGCAGAGCATAGTGGACGTACATGGAGAGTGAATTGTTCTGTGGTACTCATTGTGAAAAGTTTGAGAACCACTGCTTTAGATAGTTTAGTTTAGTGTGGTTCAAGTAAGGGATAACGGCCGACGAGGTGACCGGTTCGATGGAAATAATGGCTAGGTGGAGGTCTAGAACTCCGGCGACGTGCGAAGCACGGAGACGGAGTTACCTCCGCCGTGCCATTATTTCCATCGAACCGGTCGACCTCGAAGGCCGTTATCCCGCTTATCGCCCGTTTGTATTCATAACCTGTATATTTAGAACATAGTTTTATTCCACCGTTGCGTCCGTTAACATCGCTAAAACTGTCTTGACTGTGGGACTACTTTCCGCCACATATCAACTTTCTACTTGCAGGACAAAACTGCCGTTACTAGTTCTAAATGGATGGTTGCTATGGCCAAAAGCCAGTCGTTAGTTCTAAATGGCTGGTTGCTACGGCCAAAAGCCAGTCGTTAGTTCTATCTCTGCCGTTGTCAAGCGGGCATTTCCCAGGATTCTGATTAACTTTAACTTTGAAAGATCGCTACTTTTATAGCCTACATGGCATCCAACTAGCTACAATCCACCTCCGTCATATGCTACAATGTTACTATGGTTCTGCACGTCTGTATTTCAGCTTGGATGCAACGTGACAGTTCATTTAAACTTCGCAACGAGTTTGGCGAATTAATATTCAAGTGTGATACGGGAACTACTTCGAAGGTAGCAGGTTATACGAAGTTAATGGCCACCCCATTAGCCAATCAGAGAAGAGAATTCCATTGTTGAGGGAGATAAGGTGTATTAATGCTAGTTAGCTGCCGTTGCCATGGTGATGCATTAGTATTCCATTAAAATGGCTGAACTCCTCAACAGATATTCAGTCCACATGTGTTGGCTTGAGTTTCAGAGCTTTAGTTGTACAAGTGGCTGTTTGAACGCTCCATCAAGTGTCTTTCTCTTTTTAAAAAGGGCCCAGAGCATGTAGTGATCAAAGTGTGTACATTCTCCGTCACAGTGGATGAGAATTGATTTATGTCACATGAGGCTCCGACTCTTCACTCAGGCTGATATTGAGCCCCAGCTCAATAGTGACAGCATGTGATGCGGCCCAAAGTGTGAAATGGCACTGTTTGTCCGTGAACAACTGTCGTCAGGGTCTTAGTCATGTCAACAGTCGATCTATATCTGAATAATGTACTCCATCGCTACCCTTCTCCTCAGCCACTTTGGTGCAGTTTGGTCCAATCGGAATTCATACCATATTTCAACCTTACAGCACATCATCTAGTAATTTGTGCACATCGGCTCGAGTTAACCCTATGAGCCCTAAGCTGTTTTAAGGGCATTTTCACTACCTCTAGTTAGAAGCATTTATCCTGGTCATTGTAAGTCCCATTCACACATGCTACATATTGTTTTTTTCAGCACAGTCTAGGCTATCCAGATCTGCCACAATATCATGTATAAATACTTGCATTGATTTGATTTAGATTTTTAAATAATAAAAAGTTGAAAAGCGTACTATACAAATTCTTACATTTTGATGTGTATCTCACCACGGCAAGCTCACATCTTGATGAAACTTACATGGTTATGTAGGCCTGACTGTCCTGAACACGGCAATATAAGAACCATGGTGGAGGTATACTTTGGGGCTGAGCAATTTACAGAAATATGTGGTGTGTGCCTTCCAGAAATAAATGGCAATTTTTATTTAGTGATGAAAAAATGACTTTTTGGCACTTTTTGCACTCCATATTTGTGACACTAGCTGATCTGACATGACTTGTTTGCGGTAGCACACATGACCTGCACAGATGATGATTCTCTATAATATTTGTTTTACTGCATTGCAATGAACAAAGTAAAGGCAAAAAGTGTTTATTTGTCAAACAAATTTGGATGCAATATGAGTCTTGAATTGGATACCATACAGGAGTGTGCTAGGATCTCAAAACCGTGTTATGAACGTGACTTGTCATAGAGAAACACATGATAACATTGGATTATGAACATAGGCTATTCCACACAAAAACACGAGGTAAGTGGAGCTAAATGAAGTTATTATTTTGCTGTCACTTCATCTGTTTTATGGCCTAGAAGGTTGTATTTGGTATCTGTGGATAGCTCTAGCTCTCCTCTTTCATCTGACATGCGTGCCAAATCTTTTTGATCGCGATTTCACGAGGAAATCAAACGAGAGTAAAGGTAGCCAAAGCTATGACATTATTATTTGTTTGTAACTTCGTCTGATTTTATCATACGAAATGATCGATGTATTTGGTATCAATGCAAAGCTCTGCTTCTCCTCTTTCATTTGATATGCGTGTCATGTCTGTGCGATGCGTGGTCCGCGAGTAATTTAAGCGAGAGTTCTGAATACGCCAGTGAACGCAGAGCAATATAGACTGTAAATATGATATACTTTGATTTAACTTCATCATTTTATTTTATTTTCATACTTGATCGTACAGACAAGTGTCTAGTATCGTTGGAAAGCCCCGGTTCTGCTCTTTCCTGCAATATAAGTTTCATCTCGCTGTGACTAATAATAGCGGAGCAATGTAACAAAGAAAATGTGTGCGTTTTTTGACGCACTTTGCGTCCGTCGGGCTCATAGGGTTAAAGGCAACTCAAATCCTCCAGAATCACTTCGCTAATGCTTGAATGTTCAAGACAAATGTGGGCAGTGGTATTGTAGTATGATGGCTAAAGGGCTGGTCTAGCATGCAGTAGCCTGAAAAAGTTGTGTCCTCCACTGTTGTGCCCTTGAGCAAGGCACTTAACCCCAAGCTGTGCCGAGGACAGTGGCCCTTGTGATATACCTGACATATGTAAATCATTTGGATTAAAAGTATCTGCTGAAAGAATAAACGTATCATGTCAAAGCAACTCAAATCCTATCACATTGCACTTCTAATGCTGTAATATTCAACTCAAATCCAACGGAGTCCCACATTGCAGCTTTAACATGCCTGGTTCAGATGTGTGCTTGACCCAGCAGGTGCAGGCCAGATCCCTGAGTCAGCTGATTCACGTGCTGACCCTCTCACAGCTTGCCCTAACTGCATGCGAACTCTCGACTGTCGCATAGCACCAAGTACTTGCTGTCCACACTGAAGCAGTTAAACATGCCATTCTGTTGGATCATATTTCTTGTTCAAAATAGTCTTGTAAAAAGTGTTGTTTTTAAAAAAATAAAATAAAATAAATAAACTCCCGGTTCACTTGCTTCATTTTAAGTGAAGGACCCTAGTACTGCTGGGGCATAGTGCTATTGTGAGCATTAATATAGTGGTTAAAAAATGACGGTTTGGATACTTTTAGCAATTGGCCTTCAGTACTTGCAGGCTGTAAGCTCTAAGGACAAAGATCAGATGCTAGAATCATCACCATCACCCTTACTTCTCTACGATGGTCATATCCAGACCAGATGGCCATACGTTCCAGTCCCAGCTGCTATGGAGGAGATGATGGCAGAGGAGGGTGGAAAAGTCTACAGATAGGGGGCGCTGTAGAGCAGCTCTGTATACCCTTGACAAATCCAAGGTGAAGCGGAGTTCTCTGGAAGGTTCATCCAGAGGTAAGGAGAGCGATTGAGAAGAGACTGGATCCATCTGGGACCCGGTTGGTGTCGTGTCTGTGGGTGTGAGGGGGCACGCGTCTATACGGGTTTGACATGAATGCCACATGACATGTGTGAGCAAATGGATGTCTATATATATGACTGAGAGTGTATCTCCATCTGGATGGGTAATGGGTCGTGCACTTGGAGTGTTTGTGTGTGTGTGTTCTTGAGTGGTTGTGTTAGTTTGTATCTGTTGGACAGACTATATTATAAAAGGTCATTAGCGTTCAAGCAACACATTTGTGTTGTGTGTGTGTGTGTTTCTGTGTGTGAATGCAAACGCTCACTCACTCGTAGAGTGCTCTGTGCATGTGTATTATTACTGTCTTTTTGTTGGTGTATGGATAACAGGATAACTCTGTGTGTTGGTGTGTGTGTGTGTGTGTGTGTGCGTGTGTGCACACTGAACCATACAGAGCTCTGTGCATGAATATTACTGTGTGTGTGTGTGTGTGTGTGTGTGTATATAAATGTGTGTGTGTGTGTGTGTGTGTGTGTGTATAAATGTGTGTGTGTGTGTGTGTGTGTGTGCGCGCGCATGTGTGTATATAAATGTGTGTGTGTGTGTGTTTCTGTGTGTGCATGCAAACGCTCACTCACTCGTAGAGTGCTCTGTGCATGTGTATTATTACTGTATTTTTGTTTGTGTATGGATAACAGGATAACTCTGTGCGTTGGTGTGTGTGTGTGTGTGTGTGAGTGTGTGCACACTGAACCATACAAAGCTCTCTGCATGAATATTACTGTGTGTGTGTGTGTGTGTGTGTGTGTGTGTGTGTGTGTGTGTGTGTGTGTGTGAATGTGTGTGTGTGTGTGTGTGTGTGCGCGCATGTGTGTATATAAATGTGTGTGTGTGTGTGTGTGTGCGCGCATGTGTGTATATAAATGTGTGTGTGTGTGTGTGTGTGTGTTTGGATCCAAGCATCCCTGACCCTCTCCTCTGCCTGGTTCATTTGGATGACACAGTGCGGTGGAGACTGCATTAGCCGCGCTGACGATCGATGGAGGGCTGCTCGGTTCAGGGCTCGCAGCAAAACGGGAAATATTGTATTACGGCGCGCGAGATGGAGAAAAAGATCCGCGCGCTGCGTTGCGGTCGCCCTCAACATCGCATTATCTCTTGACAGATTATGTCGCCACTCCTACCCTTCCCGCTCTCCCCGCAGAGAGATGCCACCGGTGCCATCGCCGCTGCCAACCGCTCGAAACGACAAGCTCTTGTTTACAGCATGGAAATAGCCGTATTCTAATGGAGCTGTATTTACTATCACAATAACTTTCATTACGGCAATCGATACGGTCCCTGACCAAATATTGACATTCCAAAAATAATGCCGGAGGAGGTGGAGGAGGACGCTGCATTAGAACCTGCTTGCCAGCGGTGTCCTTCCAGCGGAGAGCCGATGCATTTTTTATGCGGCTGACCTAGGAGTCTAGCACAGCAGCACTCCGACACACAGGGCAGCACTCCGAGGAAGGCCTGCTGGGTGCCACTGCAAATAAATGGACCACAGTGGCCACATGTCCTCCAAGACCATTCCTCTATTAGCATGCATCTGGTGCCTTGGTGTCCATGTGAATAAGATGCTGGACTGAGGTGTCACGCACATAATACATGTCCAGTATTTGAATCCAGGACAGTACCCGAGCACACTGTATGTCTCATATGTAGGATACACGTGGGTTGATATACGAGCCCCTTACTGGCTCTGGGAATAGAACATCTAGTGTTTCACAGCATGTTACGACTACTCAGCACTATCCATGTACAGTATACTGTAGCTATTTTTCTAAGGCAGAATGTAGGCCATATACAGTGCACCTGGGCTGTGTTTTATCTTAGTCTTGAGAATGATATGCAGCTGCTGTTGTAACACAAATAACATGAAATGAGAAGATACGGTAATATAGTGATTTACTATGGTGGCCCCACACAAAGCTGTGAAGTATGCACTTTTAATCTAGTTGATTTTATTCAGTTAGATAGATAGATAGATAGATAGATACTTTATTGATCCCCAAGGGGAAATTCAAGGTCCCAGCAGCTTAAGACACCACACACAACATACAGTACAATGTAAACAATGTAAACAGGAAGATTAAAAAGCAAATCAACAATCAACAATCAACAATGACTAAAGGAGCAGTAGAATACTATAGATAAGGTATGCATGAATGTACTGAGGATTGGTACTGTGATCCAGTTATCACCACCTGCTCTTCTGTTCACGTCTGTCGTCAGTTTTCATTTGTAAAACATTGAAAAAAAACCTCCCCTATAAAGAAGCTTGCACCCACTGCACTATCTCAACATGGCTTCCTCTTCTAGCATGTAGATGACATAAATTATAACTCACTTACATCACTGACTTGAGTACTCCTACAGTGGGCAAAGATGACAGACAGTTTGACATTATTTATCCAAAAATAGCCTAATTACCACGCCGGTACGGTACACAAAAGCCAGCGATGAACTCCCTGGCAGGGTGGCGTGGAGAGATATGGGCCTTTTGACATGTGCCACTACCGCATCTGGCAAATGCCTGATTGGTCGGTTGACCTTTCTGAAGCACTTCCTTGAGTGATTGGAGACAACGGAGAGGAGATGGGAGATTGGAGAGCTCAATGATCTTTCTCATCGCCCATTTCCTGTTTCAAACGGCGGAGAAGCTTCTGGAAGGTCCTACCTGCCAAGTCCTGGTAATAAATGTAATTAGAGATTGATGGAGTTGCTTGGCTACTGTTGTTACATTCCAGCTGAGGCAAATTATTATGCGCAAGGCAAGTGTGACGGTGATGAAGAGGACAATATGAAGTATGCCTTTTTAATTGAATCCCCCCCCCCAAAAAAAAACATGACAATCCATCATTGGGTGCCAACAGAACACATACAGTATACTGTAGGGAAGGTGACTTCAGTCGATTCAATCAGTCTCGACCATGGCATCTGGTTGGGTTAAGGTGAGGTTTTACACGGAGGCAGATCATACATAAAGTGTCTTTATAGCGGCCATGCAAGCGCAAGTAAATCAACGTGCGTTCCCAGGTCAGGATTAATGCAGCCCAGCCGAGGCAATATCTCCTGGGCTCATTCTTCAAGGCTGCCGCCACGTGGGACGACCGGGGCTGCTTATTTATAAGGTCATTTGGCAGGAAGTGATGTGGCAATGACCATAACACATGCCCCGTTTGAAAAGAATAGCCAAACAATGACAGCAAATCATAAATGTCTGTGAATCACCCGGAAGCGACCAGAGCAGGTTGTTTTTCCCTCACTCTCTTTCAAACTCCTCCGACTTCTCTCACCAGGCCTGCTGCGCTTGCCATATTATCTTCCTATAAAGTCAATAACAAGGAAGACTAATACCTCACTTTAGCCTGACTATGTATTTCCATGACATACAATGAACAGTTAAAGCCCCAGTATGCGAGAATTATTATTTACCCATTGTCACCACTTGTCAATATACTTGGCACTGCTTTAGCATAATTTTTCAATGTGCAGGGTTCCTTGAAATACTATTGGACTGCCCTGCCGGTTGGAAAGGGATGTTCAAGGGTTAATGCACGTGTTGAAAAGTGACCAAAAGGGTAAATTACTTAGATTGGTAAGTAAGAGCTTCTTATCGAATCTGGGAAACGCAGCCATTATGTTTCAACCAAGGATCAAACGAAACACACAAGAGAGGTCGCTGACCCCTACCTACAGTATTTCCAGAGAAATTCCACACAGGGTTTCGTTTCTTGGGAGCCTGGGCGTTTTTTACAGTGTTCTCACAGAATGTGCAGCGAGCAGTCGTGAGGAGATGATCGCTGAATGTGACAGAAAATGTTATGGCTTGAAATCACTGAAAAATTCCTGAAATTTGAGTAACACCATAGACCATATGGAAACCCTCTGGCATAAAATGTTTGTCCTGAATGATGCCCTCATTACAGTAATGTGATATCATGGGAAACATGGTATTATGTAAGCAATGTCAATACATGGTGTTGGTATTACATACTCAACCCGTCATATACTGTAGTCACATGACTATACACCGACTGTCATGGCGACTGAAGACAGGATAGGGTGTTGTCATCAGATCCGTCCCTTCCTCTGTGGACTGTATAGGACGGATATATTTCCGTCCTCCCACATGATCAGCTAGTTACGGCTCAGAATGCAGGTGCTGGATTTGGGTTTCACTTTGCCTAATGCTGTGGGACAAAAGGTGACTGTTGTTGACATGCTTGTGTGACAGTGACGAGGTAAAGAGCCAAAAAGTCTGTTTGTTGTTGCATGTTTGGTGACACATTTACCTGCGAATGTCAGTCATCTCTCATGCATTACATCCTCCTCAATATTTTGGTCCTGCCAGTGTGGTCGACCTATGATAATCCAGCCTCAGCCCGAGACACCTTGTTCAATGTTGTCACATCGAGAGTCTCCATCTCTTCTACTGCCTTGTAAACATCAACTCTTTTTTTTTTTATAACACATCAATTTATCCAAAGGCTTCACATTTTGTCTAATTCGGCGTCACTCAGGATGCTGGAAATAATGTGTAATTTTTTTCCCTCTCCCTCTCAGCTCTCTTTTTGGCACCTGAACAGCGAGGCATCAGCGCGTCTGGCTGCTCATCCATGGTGAATGTGTGTGTCGGAGGCGCCCGCCAAAGAGCCCGGAGGATCGCAGGCTGAATTAGATATCTGACATTATTAGCTTGGCACATTACCGCCTGTCAAGGAGAGATCTGCATATTTCTGGCATCACGGAGACACCTCTCAGCGCCCGGCGCCCGCCGCTACCTCACCGCAGGGGAAGTGGGCGCGACCGCAAGCGCCTGGGTGGGTGATGTGGGCGTGTGGCAGGTTTATGGGCTTGGCGTAGGGGGTATTTGTGTGTGTGTGTGTGTATGTGTGTGTGTGTGTGTGTGTGTGTGTGTGTCAGGGGCTTGAGCTGTTTGTCTTTAATCCAGACTGTTAATGACTTGAGTTTGGATCAGCTTGTCTGTGGGTAGGCTGACTATAAATACTAAGGCAGTTGAGGTGTGTTAGTGTATGTGTGTGTGTTGGTGCGCAGTTGGTTGGTTTTGTATGCGTGTGTGTCTCTCTCTCTCTATGTGTGTGTGTGTGTGTGTGTGAGTCTCTCTGTCTATCTGTGTGAATTTGAGTGTGTGTATGGGTGTGTTAGAGTGGGTCTGTCTGTCTATCTGTGTGTGTGTGTGTGTGTGTGTGTGTGTGTGTGTGTGTGTGTGTGTGAATGGGAGTGTGTGAGTATGTGTGGGTTGGTGTATGTGTGCTGTGTTGAAATGTTAAGAACTTCCCAAAATCCCTTGAGCTTCACACACATTTTATAATTTGCTAACCAGCCAGGGAGAAAATATTCTGAAACCTGCTCAACAGCTACAACAGGGAGGGAGAGAACGAGGGGGGAATTAGCTAACAAGCCAGAGAGAAATTAACAAGAGGAAAGGTTTGTGTTTACAATGCAAGAGCATGTGAGAGCATGAGCCTGAGACAGACAGAAGGAGAGAACAGGAGAACATCCTAGAGCGGTGGACAGGGGGGACCGTATTACTCTAAACAGCCAGCCAGCAACCGAGACTATAGACAAGTTGTGCCTAAGAGAGGAGAGTATGTCTGTGAGTTTTGAATTTGCAACCAAGCCAACGAGAAACAGCAAATGGCAAGATGTGTGTGTTATGGGAACTCCCATCCGTCTCCCTTTAGAGCTCAACCCTTTAGTGTACCTCCCAAACACACCTCACACCCCAACAACGACATCCTAAACGTCCCTTCAACTGGAGGCAATTTAGCGGGATGAGGTGTGCACAAATCTCCTATACACTACGACTCGGTAATAACTCAAGCCTGTAAAAATGAGAGTGCTGGACGGACTGCAGGGCTCAGGCTGTGCTGACTTGCAGAGCCACACTCCCTGCACAGAGCCACTTGGCAAAGGTTTCAGCTTCACAGCGAATTTGGCTGGAAGCACTGACTGGACTGCCAAATAAGCAATACCGATAACAATTCTTCCATTAAATTATCAGCGATGAAAGAGTGGGCTAAACTATCGAGAGGAGGAGCAACTTTAGATGACGGTAGAGAACATTTTATACGGCTAGTTCAGCAGGGCCTTTGGGACCCTGAGACTGCCATAGTAACATTAAATAGAGAATACTTTGGCAGTGCCTCTACAAACCAACTGCAATTTTCAAACAGATGTTGCACTCCAATGTCAGTCGGATAATGTTACTGAGGTCTCTGAATCCTCTGAATGTTTTTATGCCTAAGTTACGTGATCTGGGCCGGGTTTCCCAGATTCGTTAAGAAGCTCTTAAGTGCTAAGAACTTCTTAGGAGCGCTCTAAGAACATTCTGAGAATGCTCCTAAGAAGTTCTTAGCACTTTAAAGTTCTTCTTGACGAATCTGGGAAACCCGGCCCTGTCCCATTCCAAATCCAGACAACTTCAGCACAGTGCTCACCTTCTTCACAGGTACGCAGGGACTGAGCCGTGTGGCAGGTAGAGGAGGGGAAAATGGAGGTCAGTGGCAGGACTTCTTTCCACGACATACAGCTCTGGAAACCAGATGATGTCATATGGTTACTTATGGTTACATATGGTTACTGAGTGACATTTGAATGAGTTGACTGTCATATTCAAATCTGCAGTAAGTGGTCTTTTCCGTTTGAATATGCCTGTTGACTCATTCGAATGTTACTCAGCAACCGTAGGATGACATCAGAAATATACACAGTGGCCTCTTCATCTTTTTTTCCATAATGAATTTAATCAAGCCAGTACCTTTCCGGAAATGTTGCTGCTGCAGCCGGGGAACGCTTTAGCAACACTTCAACAACATTTCCGGAAAGGTACTGACTCGATTAAATTCATTCTGGACTCTCTATATGACCACATAAAGACCTGAGGATACTTCGGTTTGGCTTTAGAGACCCTCTACTCACTACCACGTAAGTGTAATGTTGTTTGGAACAGTAGAAGAGGTATAAAAATAGCATTTTGTATCGGCGAAAGGACATGCCCGGTTCACTTCCAGGCTAACGAGTTTTTGGCTAAAAATGGTAAAATCGAACTTTCTCAAAACACATCCGAATTACATGATTTGATGGCAACTCGTATGTACTCCCAATCATCCGTATATTGATCTAAAGTGCATTTTACTCCGGATAATCCCTTTAAGAAGCCACTGCACTTTTTTTCTGATGTCATCCTATGGTTACTGAGTGACATTTGAATGAGTTGACTGTCATATTCAAATCTGCAGTAAGTGGTCTTTTCCGTTTGAATATTATATGCCTGTTGACTCATTCGAATGTTACTCAGCAACCGTAGGATGACATCAGAAATATACACAGTGCCCTCCTCATCTATTTTTCCCCAGGAGCAGTATTTTGCATTTCCAAACTGTGTCAAACTCAGCACAGCAATCACTTTTGAACACTATGAACAGGACGCCAAATATTGATGTGTTTTTGTTTTGTTAATTACACATTGTGTGTTGTTATTTGATAAGTAGAAACAGTTGAGGTTGTTATTTTTGAAGGCATCCTTATCAAACATTTGCACCATAGGTGGCCAGTGACTGATGATGTGCCTTTGAAACGAGGGGGTGGCATAAGGTGAGTCCAGTTGGTGCAATTCCCTCTCTTATTCAAATGAGCACTGTGATCAAGTTGTCTTCCTCTCTAGCAACTCCATTTCTGGAAGAGGAATAGAGAAAACAGAAAAAAATACATACACACAAACACACACATACACACACACACTCTCTCTCTCTCTCTCTCTCTCTCTCTCACACACACACTCACTCAGACAAGCACACACATCTTTAGTGAGTTTAATTTTAGCAGGCAGAGCTAGATCATTCAAAAAGCCCACCGGCTCAGGAATCCCAAACTGGTGATATTAACAGCTGGTACCCCTGTCAATCTGGATAAGTCTGTTTGAGCTGACAAATGACAACATTACCATTCTGCTCAAAACTTTCTGAAGTTGAGTAATTATGGGATTTTAAATACCAAGTGCTTCTCATATCAGCAGATTCCTGTGCATCGATGTACCTAAAACTTAGTTGAACCACAAGTCGTTGTAATAACATTGACTTATGACATACACTGAACTAATGAATAAATTAAGTGTTAAAGCACACACCTCCTAAGGCTACTGAAAGTGAAGTGTAACCAACTCTTTTCTTTTACGTGCACTTTACTTTTAGCTATCCTCAGGAAGCGCCTTGGGTGTAGGATCCTTATCTAATCTCCTCTGTGTGTGTGTGTGTGTGTGTGTGTGTGTGTGTGTGTTTGCATGTGTGGCATCCCAGATTTGCTGGCCTAATGTGCGATGACCAGGTGGCAGAGGGGTGAGCCTTTTTTAATATGTCTCCGAGCGGCTGCCTAGAATAGGCTGACAGCACCAATTACGGCCCAGAGCTGTGAGCGCGCTGAGGTGACTGCCGGCTGGACAAATACCACCTCCACAACTCCCTCAGGATAGGACAGGGCCTCAGTGCACAGAGAGAGAGAGAGAGAGA
>NC_085006.1:26291948-26331948 GCF_963854185.1 Sardina pilchardus
GAGAGCTATTACTGTATACAATAATATCACCACTCTGTAAGTCTTATTTTTATGTTTTTTTTTTGTTGTTGTTTTGTTTTTTGTCGTTGTTGCTGTTGTGTTACCGCTGCATCTCATGCACCTGACTTGACTTGCCTTCTTATGCACTTACACAATGCAGGCATAAAGATCTCCACTCCAGGTTTAAGTGTGCTCCCGGAGGGGTCCTAGGAAGGTATATCCAATACAGAACTACAGTAGCCATGCTTCTCTGTACCGCCTGCATGTGGCATCTCAGGCTTTCTGCATTTAGATTCACATAGCCTATGGTGGTGCATTTTATTTGTATTTTTATCCGTTACAATAACTGTCTTAACCGTCTTAACCGTCAATCACCATCTTAACATTGTAGTTACAAATGAATTGGCACATATTGACACATTACATGTTCAAAGTACAACTTTGCCATCGGATACTGGCACTAAAGTCCTTACCCAGCCTGGTCTCTTAGGTCATATTACTCGCCGTTGGTCCAGTATTCAACTGCTATTAATTAATTTCTGATTTACAAACCTTGTGTGTTCATTTGATACAGCTTTCAAATGGACATGATCGGATTATATTAGCATTTTCCATGGTTAAAAAAAATCTGGATTCCAGTACTTTCCAGCACTCTGCATCTTCCCATATATTGTTTATTTAAAAATATTCATGGAAGCTACAGTATGCAGATGGTCTTCACCAGATTCCCAGAATTTGCATTAGAATACAGTCATGAATAAAAAATATCCCTCGTGCTCACAGGATATGCTATTTCACTGTTCTGTCCAACTTTCTCAAACTCTGAAGCAGTCCAGAGTCCCCTACTAACCAGTAATGGCGTACTAGTTAGCAGTACTGTTGAGGAATTTATAGTAGAAACGCTTCAGTTTAATACACACCAACTGTCATTCAAATTGCAAACTGTACTTAATGGTAAAAATGGGGAAATGTTGGCAATGGAGAATCCAATGACAGCTACTTTCACACTAAAGGATAAAAACGCTGCTGGGCTTCTCTCTCTCTCTCTCTCTCTCTCTCTCTCTCTCTCTCTCTCTCTCTCTCTCTCTCTCTCTCTCTCTCTCTCTCTAATTGTGAGGCTTTACCGCAGAGGACCCGTGGCTAGGATCTAAGCACACTGTGCAATAATTATCCCTAATTAGAGCAATTAAGATGAGAATAGTTGATTACACCCATCATTAGGTGACACCACGAAGGCTATCATGTCTTTATGAATCACATGCTAACCTTTATGGCCGTAGATTCGCAGCAAACTCCCCAAGGCCCGGCATGACAGATTTATGTAGATACAGGTGTGCTCCATACTCGAGGCAGCAGGCCTTGCAGCCTGGCACGACAACAACCTTGAAGCGAAGCGTTAGCATAAAAACGATTTTAGCAGGGAGCCAAGCAGACACAGCGAGAGTTAAAAAAAAAAAAAAAGAAAACCTGCTCCTGTGTGGCTCGCCAAATCATCAGGCGCACTGCACTAGCATGCTGCAGAGTGTGTGTGGGTGGGCGGCCAGCCCGGAGACAACAATGAGCCGCACTTTATCATAATCTTCAATTCGGGTGGCCCGGAGACAGGCACACAGAAGGGGAGGATGCAGGACATAGATCAACCAGTGACAATCAAAAGGAGGGGAGAGGACCAGCCTTCTGCAAGTCAGAGCCAGCCGAACAGGCTAATTACAGCTGTGCTAGGCCAACCAGTGTCCTACAGTGTTTTAATTCAATGATTTATTATTCACACTGACTCCAGGCTTATTATGGGACCACAGCCACCCCTTTCCCTCTCCAATCCCCCAACAACTCAACACACCCAACCTACCCAACAAAAGTCTGAATAGATTTGTTATTCACTCGGCGTGGCAGGAACTTGCTTTAAAAGGGTGGGTTTTGAACATTCTAACACAAGATTCCATTCCGCAACAATTCAACGTTCTAAAATTCTATGTAGAATTCAATGAACCCAGACATTGTTTCGAATGTTAATTTTCCAACATTCCAAACACACCGGTGTGACGGTACACTCTTAACGGTTAAGGGCGAGAGGGCGAGAGGAGGGGTTCTGGTTCTGGCACAGGTTCAGGCTGCAACCCGAGCTGGACACGGGCCAAAGTTGGGTGCTGCTGGCATGGCAACGGTGTTTGGCTGGTTTTCCCCGTGCAGACGCTCACGACACATGGCCTGCATGACAATCCCACTTCAAACCCACTTCATTTCGGCGGGGGGCTTTAATGTGCAGCGTCGGAGGAAATGGAATCAAATAGTTGCTTTGTCGGGAGGGACTGGGGAATGGAAACAAGGGCGAGATGTGAGACGGAAAGGGACCAAAAACACACCTGATATTTGTTGTGATGTTTGTATGTGAATAATGAACAACTACAAATCTCTCTGCTCTGCTCTTGTCTTTCATTTGCTGAGGCAGGGAGCACACTGTGTACCTCTATGTTGTATTTATATTTATTCTATGTGAAGTTGAGTTTGCAGACAAAACACATTTGATATGTCCAAGCTCCCCAAATGAAACTGATCAAAAGCAGAGAGACTGAAGGACCTAATTAATAACGTAGTGTTGCAATCAAAAGTCTGGAGAACCCCTATTACAGCTTCATCACCATCATCATCATCTCAGTCCTCATCAATCACCATGGTTGTCATCATCTTTGTTACCATCATTAACCTTACTGCAAATATGATCATCAGTATTTTGTCCAAACAGTCACGTCCATGAATAAACGATAGATAACATCACGGTTGGTTTATCTATGGCTATGGCTATGGGTATGGCTATGGCTATGGCTATGGCTATGGCTATGGCTATGGCTATGGCTATGGTTATTTAGCAGACGCCTTTGTCCAAAGCGACATACAAATAAATAACAACAAATTAAATTAACAGTGAACAATTACAAACTAGGGAGAATAGTAATATTATCAGTAAAACAATAATTTTAAGCACTAACCTAATGAGAATGTGAATGCCCACATTTAGATAAAGTGAGGTGTCATATTATTGTATTCTGTACTTGTAAATAAATGATGGTCTAAAGAGGAATCATTTCAACAGTATAATGAAGGCCTAAAAAAGACATCACACATCCTAAAACAAAGGCTTGAGAGCACCCCATGCATCCTGCAATAATTTATGGAGCACATAGTTAAAGACCCAAGCAGTTTAAGGCAATCATTGTGCGTGAGCTGCACACTAAGTCTCATTTGTGGATGATACATTTAGACTCTGACAGTCTCATGGAGACAGAAAGAGGAGAGTTTTACCCATGTGTGTGCACACACCATAGAGGTGAGGATCTGGAGAGAGAGAAAGGAAGTACCATAGATATTAGAAAGCTAGACACCGCATTGTCCGTCGAGTTCTATTAGATGGCATGGTAAACACAGCCGCCATGTTGCTGGGGGCAACACCTTTACTTACATTTGCTGGCAATCAGAGTCACATGTTTCTCCATTGGCCTCCTCTGATTGTTGCCCTCACCAAGATGGCGGTGCTATTTACGTATGTTCTTGAGCCCAATGTGGTAACTAGCGTTTTAGTGTCTATGGGAAGAATCACCTCAATTGAGCATGTGCTTGATAACATTTTTAAAGATGGTGGCAGCCCACCTTGATTTTAACTGACTGAAACTAACTCTCTGCAAGCACACAAACAGACAGACAGACACACACACACACACACACATACACACACACACACACACACACACACACACAAACACACACACACACACACACACACACACACACACACACACACACACACACACACACACACAAACACCTACAAGCATTGGTATCGACAGACACACACACACACACACACAAACACATACTTTTACTGTCTCTCTCTCTCTTACTTTCATACTCTCTCTATCTTTCACACACACACACACACACACACACACACACACAGTGCAGTATGGAGAGACGTGTGAGCACAGAGCATGTGGAGGGGTGCCAGCGTCGTGCCCTGCTTATGCCCTGCTTATGCCCATACTCTAAACAAACACCAAGACATCAAAGGAGGAGCTCTGAACGCCCCAACAGATGAGGAAATCAAAGACGTTGAGTGTGTGTGTGTGTGTGTGTGTGTGTGTGTGTGTGTGTGTGTGTGTTTGTGTGTGTGCGTATGTGTGTGTGTGTGTGTGTGTGTGTGTGTGTGTGTGTGTGTGTGTGTGTGTGTATGTGTGTGTGTGTGTGTGTGTGTGTGTCTGTGGAATAGTTGTGAGTTATATAGATGACCTGAGGTTGACCCTCCTCGTCTGACACATTTGCATTTAACTCGGTAGTTAGACTCCTACCTCGAGACAGGACTGTTAAAAACTTGCTGGAGTAACAGCACTTCTCTGCCAACATCGTGAGCAGCCTTAAGCCACAAGAATAGACATGATATAAACACACACACAACCGTACACACACACACATACAAACACACACACACACACACACACACACACACACACACACACACACACACACACACACACACACACACACACACATACACACACACACAACCGTACACACACACTCATGCTGTGTACTGTATACTGAAAGTCAAGCCAGAGGTAGTGAACCATTTTGCATCCAAATTCTATGGGTGCTGGACAAACTGGGCATCAAATGAATGAAGGTCTGCGACACCATGAACTCATGACAGAAATCTCACGTGATGTTTCGGGCGCTAGCCCTTCCTCAGACAACCATTTAGCGGCAGCCATTTTACAGAAACTGGTGTTACACACAACTCCAGTGGACGGTCCCACACAGAAAGATTGCTGTGTCAGATTCAAAAAGCTGCACTCAGTGAAACCCAAAGTGTCATTTTCTTTTATTGCGGTCTGTGCTTGATTTGTACGGATCCCGTCTGGACTCATTGAAGGATTTATTTATGATATATTCAGAGAATGTCTGTTCATTTGATTGAATTTTGCACTCGTTTTACTAAATTGTGGTCTCATTTTTATTAGATTCTGCACATCATTTACTAATTTTACTATCATTGTATTAAATTGTGCAAATGATTCACTAAATTGAGAGCATAATTTAATATAATAAGAGCACATTTGGTGAATTTAGCACCCAATTTTGTCAAATGACCACACATTCTCTGGATATACACAAAAAAATGATCTTGCAATGACACATCTGGGCTTTCGTAGATTTGGGCAAGTTTCAGGTTATTCTCAGCTCAGTTTTCATAGGCAATCCTGAAATCTTAATTCATGGAGTGGCACATAGTGTGTCATATATATCGTATCTCCACTTTTTGTTCCACTTTTTAAAGACTTTTTAAAGACCATGTGGTGGTCACATATGTGACCACATGCGGTCGTCTATCTACCAGAGAGATGCCCCAGCGTGACCATGGAGTCCATATAGGGGGAACAAAAGCAACACAAAAACTATAATGATGCCTCACACTGAGGAAGGGCAAAAGGACGCCGAGTGGTGTCTCCTTTTCTGTGGGGATGTGAGTGGGGAGCAGAGAAACTAGTTATAGGACAGCGAGATGAGACAAACGCCATGTGGTCCATGTCCCTCTGAGCACAGTGGACTGAAGGACGTTCCACAAAGGTCACGTTTGCGCTTTTTTCTCCCCCACGTCATCCCTCGAGAAATAAACACATTTTCCACATTAGCGTACCCTCTTTGTGGTCCTGAGCACAATAAAAGCGCTCTCTCTCTCTCTCTCGCTCTCTCTCTCTCTCTCTCTCTCTCTCTCTCTCTCTCTCTCTCTCTCTCTCTCTCTCTCTCTCTCTCTCTCTCTCTCTCTTTCTCTCAGTGTTTGTCCACCCCTGTTTCTCCGTCAAATGGTTTCTCCTTGTTCTTCCAGCACAATTTTGCATTGCCATAATGGGTTCTACAGCTGTTGTTCCAACTGAGACAGGGGAGAACCAAGTTGTTTTCATATCAGCCATTAACTGCTGCAACAGAGGCTGATTTTAACAATGCACTGGGCTGATAAAAGCTAAAACTACACACACACACACACACACACAAACACACACACAAACACTCACAAACACACACACACACACAAACACACACACACACACACACACACACACACACACGCACGCGCACACACACACACACGCACGCACACTCACACACACACACACACACACACACACACACACACACACACACACACACACACACACACACAGTGCAGCATCATTCTTCCCTAACACACTAACACTTCTCCACTCCTCTTTAATCGCGCGCCTCCTCTTCCCGGCTCCTTGTGGGAGTTCTGGCGCTGCGCTCTTGCGGCGGTGTGATGTGAGGAGGCTCCCCGTTCTCCTGTGCAGCCGTGGTGCAGTGGGTGGGATAGAGAGAGGGAGAAAGAGGAGAGGAAAGGAGAGAGGAGGGAAGCGAGGGATCAACACTCATCCATCACTGAGATGTGCAGCTGACACCACCGCCCCCACCACCTGACACACACTGTCACAGGGAGCACATTTTCATCTGTCTGAACTTCACCAAACAAGCCACACATCGCGGGCTCCATGAAGTGCAGGGTCTGATAGGAGAGAAGAGAAACAGATTTCAACACAAGCAGCCCCATCCACACAATAGCTCCCTTTTTACTTACTTAACCCTCATGTTGTCCTTGGGGTCAATTTGACCCCAAGCCATGTTTAACATCATAAAATATATGGTTCACTTTTTTTGTTTTGCTTCAAGTTTCATGACTTTTCCTCATTTGAAGGGTACAACAGAGTAAACATGAAATTTGCACAAAAATATGTTTCCAATGTCCTGTAAAAAAAATAGTTACGTTGGTGGTATTGGGGTCAATTTGACCCCATTTTTATGAAACATGAGGTAAATGAATATTTGACACAATATGAATATTATTATTGTAATAGTATGAGAACATGTACTTATTATCATTATTACATAAACAAGTACATATTACATATAAGTTATTTTGGCAGGTCTGAAAAAGTCCAAAAACTCAGCCTTTGGGCTGTTGACACTGGATTGGCCATATTGCCAGCCAGGGTTCCAGGGTTCATAAAGGGGTGTGGGGGGGGTGGGATTGTTTTGTAGGGCTTTTGATGGTGGTTATTACACTCTAGTTAAGTACCTACCACAAAAAAAACTGGGTAAAAAAAATATTTTCAATCATTTTTTGAGAGTTTTGTTGGCTGGGGTCAAATTGACCCCAAGGATAACGAACGTCGGTAAGATTTGAGGACAACATGAGGGTTAAGTAAATAAGCAGATATGTGTAGATATTCCTTGAGATTTGTTTACTCTCAACTGACAAACTTGATAACCAGATAAACACAGATTAGAACAAACTAAAATCCAGTACAATGAACAATGGAGTTTTTGTTTTATTTCAATTGAAATTTTGCACAGCTGCAGTAAGACACTGGCGGTGAACTTCTAAGGTTAGGTCAATGAATTCTAAGAGGAACTCGGTATAGGAGAAAAGCTTATCTGATGTATTCATAACAAGTTAGTTTTTGTGTGTCGTTAGCTGAGTAGCATGGCTCTCCTCTTCTGTGCCACTCTTTTTCGGGAATCCTCAGAGGTCATCCGTCTTCGCTGGGCGATGAGGAAGATGATTAAATGCCTGGCCGGCTCTCCAGCCGGCTTGATGCTGTGTTCTTGGCAGCCATGCAGTCCGAATGCTATCCCTTTCCCAGCGTACACGCCGCGGCTTGATATATTCCCAAGGACATTGCCTGTCTTGAATCAGCAATGTGTTGTGTTGGCTGCAGGCTGCGAGTGGAGCGAGTTTTAGCTGGTGGATATCCACCTTCTCTTTCCCTCCGCTTCTTAACATGACATTAGCAATTTCTCCACTCTTTCTGCTCCACACAAACATCGCAGCATTCAACAGACAGGCCTAATGGCGTCTCCTGTGAGGCTGGTGAATGCGCTCCGATCCCTGTCGAATGTGAAAAAAGAAAAAGAAGAAAAACATCCTAGCCCTCTGGCTCTCTGGCATGCATTAACTGTAAGCAGCGGCCCTGGTAGAAGGGTGACAGGAGGAGAGAGACGAAGACGAAGAGGGAAAAAAGGAAACATGACTCATTTTCTTTTCAAACGAGCTTGGCATCTTTCACATGACACAGCCCCCATGGCACTACCTGCTATTTTTACCGGGTGACCGGGTGAAGCTTTAATAAAGTGAAATTACAGGACGAGACAGTGATTACAATGCTGCGGCAGGCAGACATCGAGATGGCGAGGGAGAGGAACAAAATGAACACTTTTGTGTGATGCATCCCTCTTCGGGCAGATTGACATGCCCATTAAATTCATAATGAGAACGACGGCTAACAAACATTATTCGCTGCCTTGAGGAACAAAGACCGCTGCGACGTGACTCACAGTGACTATGCAGAATGACACACGCATCGGCAAGGTCACGGAGAAAGGAAAGGAAAGAAGAAAAATAGATCAAGAAATGAGAAATCTTCAAGGGTTGGGTCACCCCGTCCACTTCATGAAGGGATTGAGGGGGGGGGGGGGCAGTGAAACAGCAGGTGGTATGAAATCGTTAATGCAGGAAAACAGGGGCGATGAGAGCGGGGGAAAGCTGAGGTGGAGGCATCCCTGTGGGCCTGGGACTTAAAGCAGCTCCGCTCCGGCCCTGATTGAGCTGGGAGTCCCTGGACACACTCTTCACGCTCCTCCATTTAGAGGAAGAGGAAGAAAGCTGCAGAGCGTGAGGGTGTGCGTAAGCATGTCTTTGTGTGTGTGTGTGTGTGTGTGTGGGTGTGGGTGGGTAAGCATGTCTTTGTGTGTGTGTGGGTGTGCATAAGCATGTCTTTGTGTGTGTCTGTGTGTGTGTGTCTGTTTGTGTGCATGTGTGTATGTGGGTCTATGAATGTACAGTATGTGTGTGTGTGTGTGAGAGAGAAAGAGAAAGAGTGTGTGTATGTGTGATTGTGGGTGCAGGGGGGGCTATACTGGGAAATGACTCAGAACAGAGCATTAAGTGGCCTGCTGAATTAACGGTGACCTTGAAATCCCCGGGCACTCCGAGCTGCTGCTGCTGCTGCTGCGGCGGCTCTGTGGAGCACAACCGGGCTGGCTTCAGTGCTGCACGCACGCCAGCACTCACTAAACAGCCCTGCCAGGAACAACACAACTCAGCACGGCACAGGAACAGACATGGGCCAAGTCTGGGTCACCTCCCGGGGCCTCAGGTGCCACATACCGGCCGACTCCAGGACCGGGACAGTTTGGGGTCAGAGCTGATCCAAAACTCCAAATCCAAAATGCCCATATTATGATGCCAAGCTAACAGCTGGGCCACATTCCCAGATAGTGAATTCATTTTCAACAGATGTGGTCCAGATTTGGCTCGGTATTCCCAAAAAAAACTAGTAATTCCCCCGTTGGCCCGATACAGGTCATATCCATCCCAGAATTGTCCATGTCTGTTTCAGAAACTGGTCACAGCTTGGGACGGATCAGAACCAGAGAGTTAATAGCGTGCGGTATGAGATCCGGCCCGGAGCCCTCCGGTAGTGCCCATCTCTGGGCTGCATCTGGGCCAGGCCTGTTCTGGAGCCCGCTGCGTTCTGGTGAGATATGTATGGGGGCTTGAGCGCTGGCATGAGAGGAGCTGGGCTGGTGCTGCAGCTCAAGGCTAGAGGTGATTAAGCAAACGCTTCCCAGCAATGGCATGCAGCTATCGACTTGTGCTGTTAATTATTGATTCCATTTCTTTCTATTCCTCTCTCTCTCTTTCTCTGTTTCCCTTTCTCTCTCTATCTTTCTCTCTCTCTCTCTCTCTCTCTCTCTCTCTCTCTCTCTCTCTCTCTCTCTTTCTCTTCCTCTCCCTCCAGTCTCTGAATCTCTTTCTTTTTAATTGAAAATGTTCGTATAAATAGGCTTTCTTGTTTATCCAGAGCAAAGTGCATGTGAGGGAGCCGAAACAAATGGAATATATGTTTAATCCCATTGCCTTTTCCTCTCTGTTTTCCCCTCTGACCAAGGACAAGCTACACACACACACACACACACACACACACACACACACACACACACACACACACACACACACACACACACACACACACACACACACACACACACACACACACACACACACACACACAAACTGAGTACTGCAAGGCTTAGAGACTATTAAGGTTGCATTTAAGATTACTATATGGCATAGTATCTTTCAAGTTCTGTGTGTATGTGTGTGTGTGTGTGTGTGTGTGTGTGTGTGTGTCCTTTGTATGGTAGTTTTCTCACTTGTACGAGCTGTGCAATTTGTATCTACTGATTTCTTCTTTCAAAAAATAGCTTCATCGGGCTTGACTGTATAGCCAAGAGTTCAAAAGCCCCATAAAAAATGTCCGGGGCCCAGTTAACATCAGTAAAATCAGATACATTGAGATGTTGAGATGTCAAGTGGCAAATGAAAAAATGTCTGTCAGAGCTCCACCCATCAATAGGTCAAAAGGCAGATAAGGTCCCTCATTGATTCGCTCCAGTAATAACCCTTTAATTGTCCTCGGCCTGCCTGCTTCATCCTCCCGTAATGTTGTGGACTAACCTCTGCGCGTCATGTATAAACCAGTGGGCAGGACATCAGAAGAGGACGCATGAAACACACTGCAGTGAATTCCCACACCCTGCAGCAAGGCACGAGCTACAGAGGTACCGTACAGCATAGCCACCAAGCTGCGGAATAGAAAACTCCATCCGGAGGCTCAGTTTGAACATGAAGGCGAGCTGATCTCCGTTTTTGTGCTCAGTGGGGGTGTCACAAGCACCCCGCCCAGAGCCCCCCCACCCCCCCTGGTCCCCACCCCCCCTGGTCCCCACCATCCTCACCCCCCCCCGCCCCCAGTCCCTGCCTTCTACTGAACAATCACATGGCTTCTGTCAGAGCAGACCCTGTGCTGTCATAAGAGCACTGTTCTCCGCATGGGTCTTCCCAGAGGGGGAGGCTGACGCGACTCCAGGCCGGGTGTGGCCCACACGCGGACCGGATCTGGCTTGGGTCCGGCCTGCATCTGGATCCGGCTTGGCTCCGGCCAGCATCTGTTTCAGAGTCGGCGTCTCAGTGGGGGGAGGTCGCCCCTCCTCTGCCACTCTGATCCTATTAGTGCCATGTCCTCTCGGTTGGCACAGAGGCATGTAGCAGTTGTGCCATGGCGCTCTCTGATAAATGTTGCATTGGCCTGTCAGCCCCGGTTCTCTCCACGGCACAAAGAACAGTGTGTCTACAAAGCATGCTGTGTGTGAGCCTGTGGAGAGAAAGATGGAATGTTGAAACAGCAAACATTCTGTAGATCAACACCTACATGCATACATACATACATACATATATACATACATATACTCTTAGAGAGAAAGGTGCTATATAGAACAAAAGAATGGTTCTTTTGCATGCTTCATATATGACACCCCTAAATGGTTCTTTAACCATTTTGATGGATTCATCAATGGAACCCCTATGGGTTCTTTGAAGCCTGCATGGTGCTTTTAAAAAAAAAGCTTTGGTAACACTTTATAATAATGGTACATGAATTCTCATGAACTAATGCATGAATTAATGCATGAATTACGCATTAGTTAATTCATTAATATATCATGAATCATTATGACTTAACATGAATTCACTGATTGCCATTAATGAATTAATACATAAATAACTCATCATCTTAAGCATTAAGTACGGTTGGCACATCATCATGAATCATGATTAATTAAGCATGATCATGATGACTTTTTGTCAGACAAAATTTTGGACATCACTGTCATGGAGAAAAAAGAAAAGTAATTACACATGAATTCATGTTAACTAAATGGCATGAATTATCATGAGTTAATTCATTAACTCATGCATTAATTACACATGAAAATCTCATTAATAAACATGAATTAATAGTATGTCATTAATGACATCAGGTATGGACAACAATTCATCTTGAGCATTAGGTACAGTGGGTAAATCATTATGAATATGATGAATTACACATGATCATGGTGATTTCTAGGTTTTTGAAATCTGCTCAAGGGGTAAGTAAACTATACATTAACTCATCATGAACTAATTAAGACCATTTTCAGAGAATATCGAAGAATCCACATCGTTCAAATATAGGCATGTCCTCATTAGCTAAGCATTATCTTTTCATTAGTTAATCATGTCTGTGGCCCCTCAGATAAAGTGATGAACAGGTGGTGCTTTAAATGCATGAAGTTTGAAGTCATGCAAAAATGGTCAATTTACATTAATTAATGATGAATTACTCATGAGTTCATCATGTTTGTGGCCCCTCACCTAAAGTGGTAAATGGACCCTTCTTTATCACTGGCCAAAGAAGTGATTTTAAAAAGAAATAAATTGTTATATTACATGAATCAAAGATTAAGTGCTCATGAGTTCATCATGTGTGTGGCCCCTTAACTGAAGTGGTAAACAGGTGTTTATTTAACATTGATGAATAGTGTTATTAACAATGAAGAAACTGATATTTAATTTGTTATTTTTAATTCCTGCCAACAGGCGCATCAGTGCATGAATCCTACACACATCAAAACACTACTTTTCATACAAAGTTGTAGCACACGAACAATGAAAGAAACAATCCAAGGTTCAAATCAAAGGTTTAAACCTATAAACTTATTTAAAGTTCAACCCAGTCTCATTCTCAAAACGTTTCCCTGGGAAAATGTTTGCAGACCCAGCAAAACGTACCTCTAGGTACATTTCCAAAACGTACCTCCAGGTACATTTCCAAAACGTACCTCCAGGTACGTTTCTGATGCCAGCAGGGGGTGCTAAAGAGCGACGTTTACACATTGTTTACAACAGTTAGGTCTGGTCAAATATTCAAATGTAAACATGACAAATAAAGTATCACAGTATCAAATCCCTCACAATACAAAAACAATGTCATGGTGAGAGCAAATTCAGTTCCGTTGGATTCAAATAATAAGCAAAGTCCCTTTTGGTATAAAAGAAAAAGTAGAAAGTCTCGTTTGGTATAAAAGTAAAATTCAAACGTCCCTTATGGTATAAAAGCAAAATTCAAAAATTGTTTCCGATGTGCTCCTTCCTGCGTGGGAAAATAACTGCTTATCCGTAATCCACGTGCGATGCTGGAAGTTCACGCAGACGGGGAAGAAACCTTGCAGCAGTTGGCCACACATTCCAAAACGTACCTCCATGTACATTTCCAAAACGTACCTCCAGGTACGTTTCTGATGCCAGCAGGGGGTGCTGCTGGGTGGGTGGTCGACACGCGTAATCTCTTGGGACAGGCTCGCCATCGTAGTTGGTCTGAAATCCACTGAATCTCTATCCCGTAATAAGAACCAATCTACACAGAAAAGAGTAACAGTTACCATCAGACATTTATTTTCTATGAGATCTCATTTAAACTTTCTTTTCTTATAGCATCAAACTCTCAACAGGCATAACGCCGTAATACTGCCATAAAAGGAGACAACATCTCAGCTGCAGCGTACTGATAACTAGCACAATTGAATAGAATAGAATAGAAGAATATATACTTTCTTGATCCCGTGAGCCGTGAGGAAAATTTGTTTCTCTGCATTTAACCCAATTTAACCGAATTAGTGAACACACACACACACACACACACACACACACACACACACACACACACACACACACACACACACACACACACACACACACACACACACACACACACACACACACACACACACACAGTGAGGGGAATCACACACTAACCCAGAGCAGTGAGCTGCCTGCCCAACCAGCAGCGCTCGGGGAGCGGAGAGGGGTTAGGTGCCTTGCACAAGGGCACTGATTTCAGCCGTGGTGGACTGCTCGAGGATCGAACCGGCAACCCGGTTACAAGTCCGAAGCCCTAACCAGTACACCACGGCTGCCCCAATAGTTAGCCAGCACGCCTAACAAACCTTGGGCAGACAGTATGTATAAATAGTTCGGAAACACACCCGTAATTCACAAGGAAAATGTACAACAAGACATGTTTCACTTTAAAGTAGCCTATCAACTAACTGTCGAACTTGCATCAATTGCTGCAAGCTAATATCACAACGGGAGTTCAATGAACACATTAGCTATGCAGATTTACATGAGTTACATTAAAAGTTTAAACCAAAACAACCAAAGAAAATGTGGAACTACCACTCAATTTCAGCAAATACAAGTGTCTAGTGTTGCTGTAAATGCTTCAACTGGGTTTGTGAGCTTTCTAAGTCTCCAATTCACCGTAAGATTGACTATTCACATAATCCACTAACGTGATAAACAATAAACTTACCGAAGCTCTTCTCTTGTTAAAACAAAATGGAAAGATCCTCTTGGCGCGATATATAACGAAGTAAAGTTAAGAGGTAGTAAAAACGATTACTCAAATGTTTAGTTATAATGCAAGCACTTCTCTCAAGTTCGAAACCGTGGCGTTCATTCATTCAAGAATCTACCTAGACTAGAGAGGGAAATTCAAATTTCCGCGCATGCGCGGTGCATACTGGCACTGAATCTACAGGGCAGGTTCGAATCCGGCCGTGTGCAGGGCTGAGCCCTGAGCCTCGCAAGTCATCATGAATCCCAGACTCGGCACGCAGTCGGCTTCGGACCTGTGAAAAGCTGGGCCTATATACATAAATATCAAGTTGCAGGAGATTTGAGCTCAATAGTTATCACGCTCGACTTCCGCTCCTAGGCTCAGGGCTCAGCCCTGCACACGGCCGGATTCGAACCTGCCCTGTAGATTCAGTGCCAGTATGCACCGCGCATGCGCGGAAATTTGAATTTCCCTCTCTAGGTAGATTCTGGAATGAATGAACGGACGCCACGGTTTCGAACTTGAGAGAAGTGCTGTAATCGTTTATACTACCTCTTAACTTTACTTCGTTATATATCGCGCCAAGAGGATCTTTCCATTTTGTTTTAACAAGAGAAGAGCTTCGGTAAGTTTATTGTTTATCACGTTAGTGGATTACATGTGAATAGTCAATCTTACGGTGAATTGGAGACTTAGAAAGCTCACAAACCCAGTTGAAGCATTTACAGCAACAGTAGACACTTGTATTTGCTGAAATTGAGTGGTAGTTCCACATTTTCTTTGGTTGTTTTGGTTTAAACTTTTAATGTAACTCATGTAAATCTGCATAGCTAATGTGTTCATTGAACTCCCGTTGTGATATTAGCTTGCAGCAATTGATGCAAGTTCGACAGTTAGTTGATAGGCTACTTTAAAGTGAAACATGTCTTGTTGTACATTTTCCTTGTGAATTACGGGTGTGTTTCCGAACTATTTATACATACTGTCTGCCCAAGGTTTGTTAGGCGTGCTGGCTAACTATTGGGGCAGCCGTGGTGTACTGGTTAGGGCTTCGGACTTGTAACCGGGTTGCCGGTTCGATCCTCGAGCAGTCCACCACGGCTGAAATCAGTGCCCTTGTGCAAGGCACCTAACCCCTCTCCGCTCCCCGAGCGCTGCTGGTTGGGCAGGCAGCTCACTGCTCTGGGTTAGTGTGTGATTCCCCTCACTGTGTGTGTGTGTGTGTGTGTGTGTGTGTGTGTGTGTGTGTGTGTGTGTGTGTGTGTGTGTGTGTGTGTGTGTGTGTGTGTGTGTGTGTGTGTGTGTGTGTGTGTTCACTAATTCGGTTAAATTGGGTTAAATGCAGAGAAACAAATTTTCCTCACGGCTCACGGGATCAAGAAAGTATATATTCTTCTATTCTATTCTATTCAATTGTGCTAGTTATCAGTACGCTGCAGCTGAGATGTTGTCTCCTTTTATGGCAGTATTACGGCGTTATGCCTGTTGAGAGTTTGATGCTATAAGAAAAGAAAGTTTAAATGAGATCTCATAGAAAATAAATGTCTGATGGTAACTGTTACTCTTTTCTGTGTAGATTGGTTCTTATTACGGGATAGAGATTCAGTGGATTTCAGACCAACTACGATGGCGAGCCTGTCCCAAGAGATTACGCGTGTCGACCACCCACCCAGCAGCACCCCCTGCTGGCATCAGAAACGTACCTGGAGGTACGTTTTGGAAATGTACATGGAGGTACGTTTTGGAATGTGTGGCCAACTGCTGCAAGGTTTCTTCCCCGTCTGCGTGAACTTCCAGCATCGCACGTGGATTACGGATAAGCAGTTATTTTCCCACGCAGGAAGGAGCACATCGGAAACAATTTTTGAATTTTGCTTTTATACCATAAGGGACGTTTGAATTTTACTTTTATACCAAACGAGACTTTCTACTTTTTCTTTTATACCAAAAGGGACTTTGCTTATTATTTGAATCCAACGGAACTGAATTTGCTCTCACCATGACATTGTTTTTGTATTGTGAGGGATTTGATACTGTGATACTTTATTTGTCATGTTTACATTTGAATATTTGACCAGACCTAACTGTTGTAAACAATGTGTAAACGTCGCTCTTTAGCACCCCCTGCTGGCATCAGAAACGTACCTGGAGGTACGTTTTGGAAATGTACCTGGAGGTACGTTTTGGAAATGTACCTAGAGGTACGTTTTGCTGGGTCTGCAAACATTTTCCCAGGGAAACGTTTTGAGAATGAGACTGGGTTGAACTTTAAATAAGTTTATAGGTTTAAACCTTTGATTTGAACCTTGGATTGTTTCTTTCATTGTTCGTGTGCTACAACTTTGTATGAAAAGTAGTGTTTTGATGTGTGTAGGATTCATGCACTGATGCGCCTGTTGGCAGGAATTAAAAATAACAAATTAAATATCAGTTTCTTCATTGTTAATAACACTATTCATCAATGTTAAATAAACACCTGTTTACCACTTCAGTTAAGGGGCCACACACATGATGAACTCATGAGCACTTAATCTTTGATTCATGTAATATAACAATTTATTTCTTTTTAAAATCACTTCTTTGGCCAGTGATAAAGAAGGGTCCATTTGCCACTTTAGGTGAGGGGCCACAAACATGATGAACTCATGAGTAATTCATCATTAATTAATGTAAATTGACCATTTTTGCATGACTTCAAACTTCATGCATTTAAAGCACCACCTGTTCATCACTTTATCTGAGGGGCCACAGACATGATTAACTAATGAAAAGATAATGCTTAGCTAATGAGGACATGCCTATATTTGAACGATGTGGATTCTTCGATATTCTCTGAAAATGGTCTTAATTAGTTCATGATGAGTTAATGTATAGTTTACTTACCCCTTGAGCAGATTTCAAAAACCTAGAAATCACCATGATCATGTGTAATTCATCATATTCATAATGATTTACCCACTGTACCTAATGCTCAAGATGAATTGTTGTCCATACCTGATGTCATTAATGACATACTATTAATTCATGTTTATTAATGAGATTTTCATGTGTAATTAATGCATGAGTTAATGAATTAACTCATGATAATTCATGCCATTTAGTTAACATGAACTCATGTGTAATTACTTTTCTTTTTTCTCCATGACAGTGATGTCCAAAATTTTGTCTGACAAAAAGTCATCATGATCATGCTTAATTAATCATGATTCATGATGATGTGCCAACCGTACTTAATGCTTAAGATGATGAGTTATTTATGTATTAATTCATTAATGGCAATCAGTGAATTCATGTTAAGTCATAATGATTCATGATATATTAATGAATTAACTAATGCGTAATTCATGCATTAATTCATGCATTAGTTCATGAGAATTCATGTACCATTATTATAAAGTGTTACCAAAGCTTTTTAAAGAGTGTACACACTGTAAAAGTCATGTTTCAGTTGTCCATTTTTCTTTTGGTAGGTGTGTATTGTGGCTGATCTTAAATTAAATTAATTCTCGCTGTACAATTACTGATATGCCACATAAGTGAATGCCCAGGCAGTTGGATATTTTCATAACACATGAAGTACCAATTCAATTAACGTTCAATATTATGGTTAAATATTTATCAACTTTAAAGTCATTATGTGGAGTACAGGCACAATGACAACTCAGTTATGAGGATGTATGCAAACACACATAATGTCTTCATGCAATTTCCTGAGTGTATGTACTACTGTCTTCCGTGACAGAAATGCTCTGGATTGCTTCCAGTGAATGTGTGCAATAATGATTGATAAATGAAATATCTTTAGGTCATACTGTATAAAGCTTTCAGCCTGTGGGCTTTATCCTTAGCTCCCCTATCTCACAATGAGTTTCTCTGATGCTGCTTGGCGGCATCTAAATCTATGAACCACATTTTGTTCTGTTAATATCTAGATGACAGATTGGTTTCAGGCAGATATTGGTGTGACAGGATCCACCTTGGTAGGACTTCAAAATAAAAGCCAGCGACCCAGCGATAACGTATAATAATAATAAAAAAAAAGAAATGAAACTCAGTGGGGCGTCTGAAAGGAGGCCGCTTTTCCTGATAATAGGATTGACTATAACAGAGACACTCACTGTGAAGATAGGGGCAGTAATAAGCTTATCGGGGAGCTCAGTGGATCCAAAAATGTACACCAAGAGTAGTTGGCAGCTACCATAGAGATCCCCTTTTCCATGCCAGCTTTTGAGCCATGCATCGGAAATCGACTAACAATGCTTTCATGCAGTCCTTATGCAGTGGGGAGAAAGTGCACAGTCACTTATTCACATTGCATAACGCCATATGTTTAGGTGCTAATTGAGTTATTTTAGATGCAAAATGCCACTGAGCTCCATCTTGTCATTGCTGGTGAAGTTTCACTCGAGCATGTGGAGAACATTCAGCAATTTCATCCCAATAAGCAGTCCTCTGATGTGGCACAACTCGACACCTTTGGGCTAACGGCGGGGAGCATCAGATCTGGGGAGAACCGGCTCTCAACCCCGCACACCACCTTACAGAGAATCAGAGCTACGGGGTGCATATTTAAAGCACTCTTGAAAGTCTGTTTTGATCCTGCCTAGGGCCTAGTTTATGCCGCATCAGAGGTAGTCCTGACAGAAGTTGTGCTTCGCCGGCTTCACCGGTAGAACATCTTTTTATTTTTCCCTGCGCACCATGTGAGCTTTGAGCTCCGTGGAGTTTTGGAGGTTAACTTTGGAGAGTCCACTCCTGTCCATCAGCTTACAGAGCCGAATATGGAGAGACACTCAAAATGGACATTTTACTCGGCCAAAACAGTTGTGTGTTTCAAACAAATACCTGTGGGATCCACAAAAACAAAAGCAAGTCTTTCAAGCATGTAGCATGTCCTCCATTTGCCTGCAGGTTTCAGGCTTTTGGCTCCTCGTGCTTTGACACAACTTTAATTGCTTTGGCACAATAAACAGCAATTTATTTGAATCTTCCTTTTTTGTTATTAACTCCCTGTTTTAATATGCCTCCATATTGTAGTCCTAGCCATTCCACAATTACAGCATTAAATATGATTTTCTTTGGATACAACAATTTTATTTCCATAAAATTAAATGTTAAATTTTTAACATTTTATTTTCTAATAACAAATATGTCCCTCTGAAAGGTCTCCATGTAAATGCTGTTTCGATGCTTAAAACACATCTATTGACTTAAATTAATATCACACACTTTGTCACCTGCCCAGGCACACCGCTGCCGAAATGTGTAACTGATAGACGTTCAATAAAATATAGATTTCATTGAACGTTGCCGACACAAATAGAACTGAAGGGTAATTTAACCAGGGGGTTGGTGAAAGGGTTTGGCTGTACTGTGCGGGGTTGAGCTGACAGCACTGCTGAATGTTGAAAGTGGAGTGTGGCGCTCTCATGTTGGCACCTATATGTGAGTGTCTGTGTGTGTGTTTGTGTGAGTGTGTGTGTGAGAGTCTCTCTGTGTGTGTGTGTAAGTGTGTGTGTGTGTGTGTGTGTGTGTGTGTGATTGTCTCTGTGTGTGTGTCTGTGTGTGTGATTGTCTCTCTGTGTGTGTGTGTGTGTGTGTGTGAGTGTGTGTGTGTGAGAGAGTGTCTCTCTCTGTGTGTGACTGTGTGTGTGTGTGTGTGTGTGTGTGTGTGTGTGTGTGTGTGTGTGCTTGTGTGTCTGTGTCTGTGTCTGTGTGTGTGTGTGTGTGTGTGTGTGTGTGTTTGTGTGTGTGTGTGTGTGGAGGCCTTTTCACACACTCTGGTGTGCTGCTCCAGCTCTCTCCTCCACCTGAGCGGCACTCAGAGCTCCGGTCGGCTCATCCAGCTGAGGGAGGCATCGGAGAGGCGAGCTGAGGGCCAGCCTCTAGGGCTTCCGGGCAACATTCCCAATTTTGGGAGCGCTGCGGGCACAGCGGGCATGGCGTGGCAGAGGCAGCGGCAGCAGCTTTGCCCGGTCACCACCACAGCCGGAGAAATCGGCTCGGAGTGGAGAGGGTGAGCATGGGGAATCGGACACGCCGATCAGACAGCTGGGAGAGGCTGTGATGCTCTGCCCGGACCAGATTCACACACACACACACACACCAGATACACTCACATACCAGCAGGTACTCAGGGAGAAAGAGAGGTGGAGGGACACTCATTGCACTGGAGGACGGAGGAGAGAGAGAGAGAGAGAGAGAGAGAGAGAGAGAGAGAGAGAGAGAGAGAGAGAGAGATAGAGAGAGAGAGGAGGGGGTAGGATGCACATCATCCAGAGTGAGAGAGAGAGAGGGAGGGACACTCGTCACACTTGTACTCAGAGAGAGAGAGAAGGAGGGAGGGAGAGAGAGAGAGAGAGAGAGGAGGGGGAGGGATGCTCATCACAGTGGTATCCAGAGTGAGAGAGAGAGAGGGAGGGACACTCATCACACTGGTACTGAGAGAGAGGGAGAGGGGGGGGGTGCTCATCGTTCAGCTGATGTGCATCAGATCAGGAGTCAGAGCTACAGTTGCTCATCACCACATTTATACAGTATCACACACATGACACCAACTACGTTGGGCTGAAATTTGGTGTAACTGGAAGTATCAATAACTGATACAGATATACGGATGCATGCATGAACTTTTTCACATCTTCTCACATCTCAACCTGAGCTGTATGTTGTTTCAAGGGACACCTCACCGATTAGCATTAAGCTTTGTAGGGACACTTCACCGATTAGCATTAAGGTTCAAGGTACGGTTCAAGGTACTTTATTGCCATTTATGTAAAAAAAACATATAGGAATTTGTTTCAGCAATACAGTGTGTGTTTGCTTTGTATCTTTAGAAAACCAGTCATGTTTTTGAATGGTCGTGCATCATTCCCTCAGTTTACCTTGAGATGGGAGAAATACGGATTTCAATGAAACCCATGAATAGGACTTCCTGCTTTCAATGATCAATTTACATCATTGAAAGCAGGAAGTCCAACATTGAAATCCATATTTCTCCCATCTCAAGGCAAATGAGGGAATGATGCATGACCATTCAAAAACATGACTGGTTTTCTAAAGATACAAAGCAAACACACACTGTATTGCTGAAACAAATTCCTATATGTTTTTTTTACATAAATGGCAATAAAGTACTGTTGCGTTTTGTGTCTACTCTGGTGAATATAGGGCTACTACAATCACAGTTGAGATCGCTACTCCGTGGGTGTGTGTGTATTTCTTCAAAAATCAGCGAGGCTCTCGCTTTTTCAAGAAGAGTGGTGTGGTGTATTTGTCTTTGGATTCTGTGTTTTTTTCACACCTTACCAAAGAGTATGCTTGTCTTTAGACTCTGCGAGTTCTTCGCCTTGCTAAAGAGTGTGTGCTTCCTCTTCTGTCTCTGCAAAACTTGCCTTGCAGAAGAGGAAGTGACTGTCAGTATCGTGTTTTTTGCAGGGGCCCCTTTTCAACGGGTTTAGGATGTACGAAAGGACTGATGCAAAAGAGAGAGACTTTCTCTATTTGGACCAAAAATCCTTGATCAGGACTCTGGGGTCAACAAGTGAAACTTTTTAGGAGGCTCTCTTTAATCTAGTCCTTTTTCACTGCTGATCCTATTGCCTGCAATCGTACCTATAATAAAGTGTCTTCACACTTTCGGAGAAAATAGATTGTGTTTATGGCAGCTGACTCTTGACTATGGTTACTGAGGTCAACCTCCGGTCACAGAGACCGCATCGCAGACGTTGTCTATCGAACAAGGGACCGCAGAAAGCTTCACAGTCACTATCGAAGCTGACCACACATATGTATTTTCTTTCTCCAGTGACAGACCTTTTGCAATCTATGAAAATAATTCAGTTAATCTAAACTAGTATTATTTTGAATTACTGAAAGATAAAAATTCTCAGTTATTAATACGCATCTGCTTTCAATAAGTTAAAGTAAGTTGTTCACTCACAACAAACTTAGTTTAATTTACTAACAGTGCAAAAAGATAATATGAATTTTTCAAGGATGAATCTGCATATTATACATGACATTACACAGATTTTGATTTTATTTGTAACAATTTGTGCTCAGTTTTTACATAAGTTTACTTATTAAAAACCGATTTCCATATCCCTGCTTGTGTGGTATGCATTTAGACCTTATTTTACAGAAATACAACTGTTAAACGAAGCCTAGTTGGTTTTGTGACCGCTACGGTGTATAGAACTTTCCTTCCTAAATACACAGCTGAGTTCGCTACTCCTGTATGTGTCAGTGCATTGTGCAGTAAGTATTTGCCCATTAACGGTGTCTTAGAAAGTAAGCCCAAATCACAGACAAACTTACCCACTGGGTCCCCTCTGTAGGCTTGCGCCTCTTGCGAGAGGGTCGATGTTCTCTTTGACACAGGGGAGGCAGGAAACACGAAAAAGAACTCTCGGCGGCTTTTAAACAATGCCCTAACAAAAGGTTAGGGCTTTGACTTTATTAAAAATAAAATACAATATAAAAAAAAATTCTATCTGTCTCGAAATGCAAAGTTCAGAGTCCAAAAGAAAAAGGAGAAGAGACCTAAGATCCCGCGAAGGAGGCCTTTTATACTACTTTCACGCCCAGGTCTAGACCTATCTCTCTCTGACACGATCAAGTGTCTTTGCCTCTCTTCTTTTTTTCTTTCTGGTGACCTTGCTTTGAACTCAGACCTGCACATGAACTACAAGCTTTTTTCTCTATACTTGTTCTAAGCACAATTCATTAAACATGACATACTATATAAGCTGAATTAAAACACTTAAATCTTTTGATTAAACATTCTATCAAATTCAAGGAAAAATACATTTTAAGTCTAAACAGTTATTCTTTCAAGTTTAAGTAAAAAAAATAGTTTTATAATCTATTACAAAATCATACTTCTATTCTAAGTAAAGTTATATGTTTTTATTTAAGCAGAATCACACTTTGAAAATATGAGTAAATATTGTTTTCATACAAGTTTATCTATCATTGCTGCATTTGCACATTTTTATTTGGTTTAGAGCAAGCTGGTATCAAGCAAGTATGTTTTAGATATATGTCTAGCAAACCTTATGGGTACAATCATACTTTTCCACGGTTTCACTTTCTACCACCTTCTACATCCTCCTCTGGAACCGTGGAAACGTCGATCCTGTTGCGTCTGGGTTGCTGGTCATGTCTGTTGGTTCGAGGATGCAGGCGTCGTATGGACCTACTTCTGGTTTGAGTGCGTCGAATCTACGCCAGCCAGCTGCCTCGATTTTTTCTTCCTGTGACGGGTGTGTGTGTGTTCTCCCGTCACTGTCACAGTTCTAGTCTTCGTTTCAACTTCAGTTTGAGTCACCTCACCTCTTGTCTGGGGGATGTTGTTCAACAGGCTTCCAGCAGGTCATCTTCGGCTGCTTTGTGCGAGATTTTCTGGGCTATTGCCCCAATCTCTAACCATCCAAGTGACTTTCTGGGAAGTCCCTGTAAAAGTTGATTTCACAGTCGGGGATAGGGGGAGGTTTGTCAAACTCTGAGCCCCTCTTCCCGTCAATGATTGGGAGTAAAGAGTCATCTTGATCCAGAGTATCTGGATCTTTTGGTTCTTTTACTCTGTGGTCCAGAGTTTCCCCTGGAGAGTATGTTGTCCACCTAAGCAGAGTCCCAGCTGGGTCCGAGGGGTCCCCTCGGCCCAGCTTAATCGAGCCCTCCCCTGTATCTGAGACGACAAGTTGTCCTTGGGCAAGACACCTGGGCTTAGTGTGTGTGGGTGTTGAGTGTGTGATCATTTTCGTAAACGTATGTGTGAAAGATGTACCCTGCCTTTCTTTGCTAAGGTCACAACGTTACCTGCTACGTTCACTACAATGTCTTCACCTTTGTTTGTGTTTTTGATGCCCTGGCCTCTCGTCTGCTCTCTGTGGAGCAGGACTGAAGTGGTCGTTGGCCCTGCATATGGGTGTTTTGTGGCTTTAGAGAGTTCTGCTTGCGATAAGTACTCATTTAGCAACATCAGTTGCCTGGGCTTGTCCCAGTTGATGGTGGCATTTGCTTTTATGTACTCTTATGCTGACCTCACTGCTCTTTCCATGACTCTTTGCGATTTGTTTCGGGTTTGTATACCATTGAGAATATTGCTTGAACGCCCATTTCCTCCAGTAAGTTTAATACTGTTTTGATTAGGAACTAAGTTACGTTGTCTATTCTCAATGACAGAGGTTGTTGGTGGGTGAAATATTGTGCCATGCGATCGGCAATAACCCTTGCTGTTGCTTTTTTGCATGGGTAGACCTTTGTGTCTCCCCTTGCATTGTCTGTTGTTATTAGAAAATATTTATTTCCTAATGTAGTAGTAAGTAGGGGCACCGCAACGTCAGTGGAGTAGCACTCCCCTCGCCTTTTAACAGCGATGGGGTACATTTTGGTTCCCTTGTTGGCGCAGTTACTGCATTTGATTTTCAATTTTCCAAATAGTGGGTTTAAACCTGCTATCTGTATCTTATTTTTGTTTAGCCTTGAGAGGAGGGGTATTGTTGTTCCAACTCATTCTGCTTGGCTCTTGCCTTATTAGCGCTTGATCTCCTATCATATATGTATATTTGTTGTTGTTTATCTGTTGAGTTCCAACATGGCCAACCTGCAGCTAGGGGTGTACCACCGGGTATCGCATTTAATAATCTCTCTTGCTGTACTGCACTGGCCCCTTTATGTATCACAGTTCTCATGGCCTGATCTAGTGATATTTTCTTTTCTGTCACCTCTTTGGATAAGATTTTGAGTTGTTCCTCCAACTCATCCTCTCCTGGGGCTCTCTTGTGAGTCTTCACTAGATCAAAACATGTGCTGCCTGGAGGCACTCTAATGCCTTTGTTAACACTCAGGGCCAGGTTCATTGTCGGATCCTGAAGTAATTCTTCAGGAAGTCCTGCATCAATACAGCCTTTGAGATATACCACGTCTGATTGCCCTTCCGTTCTAGGGGGAAGTAGGCCAAGAAGTTTTACGGTGCTCATCCCTGCGCCTAAGATTTGGCTTCGTGAAAAGGTGGAGGTGCCTAACTCTGGTTGAATTGCAGCACCACGGCTCTCTGTCCGCTCATTGCTGCTCCAGGTTGGCTGTGCTTGGGGAGGTTCTATAGAATTGAACAGGGCGTTTATTCCAAAGTATCTCTCTATAGACCTGTCTCTTCTATCACATCCCTGTTTGTAATAGTCATAACCTATAGCCAGCTGTGCCTCTTTCCATGTTCTGGTTACGCCAGGTAGGCCCAAAACTTCAGAGGATGAGGGCGCTTGGCTGATTACTTCTCTTTCCTCTCTTGAGGCTTCATACCAGGGGATGTTTGGTCTTTTATTCTCATTCTCTTTATATTGATAAGTTTGATAAGTATTTAGTGGGCAGAAAGCTACTCCTTCGTATGTTGACCATATAGGTGGTTTACACGGGGGGGCTTTACAATTTTGTGTTCTATATTTAACCGGCGGTGATTTTTTGTTTTCCCCTCTAATATACTGTATCGGGTCATGGGGAGACGCGAACGATACAGTAGAGGGGGCTCGTATTATGGGTGCTCCTACACTTATCGGAGACGGCACGGCGTGGACCCTTGTGGGTCCTTGTGGGGTTGAATTTTGTAATCGTGACCCTTCATATTGAAGACCACTCGGGGTCCGGGAAGGTCTGGGTGTTCGTGGCCAGGCCCTAGCTCTGTCTCGCCCTCGCTCTGGTGTGACCGGAACGCTGTATCTGAGGCCATCCTCTCTTTCCCCCACTTCTTCCTCAGACAAGGCATGCTCGCCCGTGGCGGGGATGGGGAGAGTGGAAGCGCCCAAAGAGGTCCCTTTTGGCACACCGGCGTATGCCTGTTTCATTAGACTTTCTAGGAATGCCTCATTTTCTTCTACGTCGACTAAGAACCTCACCGTTATGGGATTTGTGGCGGTTCCCCATGGGTAGGCTACTGCAACTGCTGCAAATAGCTCTCTCTGTCTAAGACCCAGAAAGGTTTTTCTTTGAGTACGCAGTCTTATGGTTACAATGGGATCATTGTCATCCGCTGCGTCTGCTATAGAGTACCTTATGGCCGCCGACAAATCATTCAATTTGGTGTTTTGCTCTATTCTCACCAATTGCACTGCGGAGTACCATTCCCTGAGGGCTCCTGGTGTGTTTAATCTCACCATCTCCCCCGGCTCAGGCTCTCCTATGCTGGTGGCTACTGTACTACGGGCTATACGATATCTGGCTGACCCGAAGGTCCTCCTTATCTCAGCCTCTTCTGGGGGATCTGTCATAATGTCAACTTGCCTCAATACAGTCAAAGCGCCCATGTTTTCAGATGGGGCCTGATCTGGTGGTGCGGCTAAGAAAATCATTCTAACTCCCCCGACCTCGGTCACAATTCCCTCCCTTTGTATAGGGGGGTCAGGAAACTCAGGTTCCACAGGCTCAACGCCTGGAGCTGCCCTTGTGCCGCCCGGGGGTGTGAAGATCGGGGGGAGTGTGTCTGGCATGTGTGATGTGATGTCAGCGATCAAAGGTGCTGTAGGAACGCTTATCACATCACTTCTTGTGCCACTATTTTGGTCTATCGATACCTGGGCTAGTGGTTTCCCTAACTCATCATTTAGGTTTTGAAATTTGTCTTCTGTTAGCGCTACTACTATGAAATGTCTTCCTGGGTTTAGCAGTACTACATTTCGGAGCGCCCCTGTTGCTGCTAGGGTGTCGTAACCAAAAACTCCATCACCAAAGGGAGGGGTTATTATGGTTCCTGACGCCATCAACACAGCTTTTTGTATCAATGTTTGTAAATGTTGCACCTGTTGGTGGTGGTTCATTGTCCCATCATGGGCTTCATAAGCGACGTGTAAGACTGTGCTAACCTGTGGGTCAGTTATGACCTTTTGTGCTATCACGGTTCCTGATCTCAGCGGGAGTTGTGATAATAGGTCGGCTCGATTATTTCGGGTCTCTTCACTCCAGCGGCCTTGCACTGCAGCAGCTACTCCTGCTGTGTGCGACAGCTGTACGTTTGCCGGGTTGAGGAAGGTGCCCCTGTCTGTACCGAAGTCTAAATCCAAAACATTTCCCAGGATTAACCTGCAATTTTGTGTAGGATTAGACGTGCGTGTCGGCCAACGGCGCTGCCTCCTACCACCCGGACTTTGGTGTCGGGCTATGGCTTCCCTCATAGCTCGCATACTGAAAGGAACTTCTTGCTCATCATCTGTGTCAGATTTAGAGCTATCTGTCCATTCACTGTCTGCGGCTGCAAGGTCCATAATGCCCTAGTCTCGGCTGTTTAATAACTGTTCCTCCCTGCTAGGGACTCTTCAGATAGGTGCGGTCCCTCGTGGGTTAATTACTCCTCACTTCACTCCGTGTTCTGGGTTCGCGTCAGGATACAACCAGTGACACCTAAGATTTGCCTTATGCTACGGATACAGTCAGCCTCTGTCGGCTTCAGTGATCGAACTTGGTTTGACCAGTAATTATCACGCGGCAGGATATATAAGGGCCGGTACCTTATAATCCTTGTTTGCCTTTTACTGGGTCGATTTGCGCCTTCGCTATTATTTAATGAGACTTTTATGCGCAGTTTGCGAGCCCTTTTTAGGTTTTGCCAGTGAGCTCTACTGGGTTATCTAAAAAGAAGCTCTTTGTGTATCGTACCCTATACACTGTTCTAGGTATTGTGGGTTCGAGCGCTTAAGCTAGTGTGGTGACTTGTTCGTCTTACTCAATCACTGCCTACACGTTGGGCGCCATGTTGCGTTTTGTGTCTACTCTGGTGAATATAGGGCTACTACAATCACAGTTGAGATCGCTACTCCGTGGGTGTGTGTGTATTTCTTCAAAAATCAGCGAGGCTCTCGCTTTTTCAAGAAGAGTGGTGTGGTGTATTTGTCTTTGGATTCTGTGTTTTTTTCACACCTTACCAAAGAGTATGCTTGTCTTTAGACTCTGCGAGTTCTTCGCCTTGCTAAAGAGTGTGTGCTTCCTCTTCTGTCTCTGCAAAACTTGCCTTGCAGAAGAGGAAGTGACTGTCAGTATCGTGTTTTTTGCAGGGGCCCCTTTTCAACGGGTTTAGGATGTACGAAAGGACTGATGCAAAAGAGAGAGACTTTCTCTATTTGGACCAAAAATCCTTGATCAGGACTCTGGGGTCAACAAGTGAAACTTTTTAGGAGGCTCTCTTTAATCTAGTCCTTTTTCACTGCTGATCCTATTGCCTGCAATCGTACCTATAATAAAGTGTCTTCACACTTTCGGAGAAAATAGATTGTGTTTATGGCAGCTGACTCTTGACTATGGTTACTGAGGTCAACCTCCGGTCACAGAGACCGCATCGCAGACGTTGTCTATCGAACAAGGGACCGCAGAAAGCTTCACAGTCACTATCGAAGCTGACCACACATATGTATTTTCTTTCTCCAGTGACAGACCTTTTGCAATCTATGAAAATAATTCAGTTAATCTAAACTAGTATTATTTTGAATTACTGAAAGATAAAAATTCTCAGTTATTAATACGCATCTGCTTTCAATAAGTTAAAGTAAGTTGTTCACTCACAACAAACTTAGTTTAATTTACTAACAGTGCAAAAAGATAATATGAATTTTTCAAGGATGAATCTGCATATTATACATGACATTACACAGATTTTGATTTTATTTGTAACAATTTGTGCTCAGTTTTTACATAAGTTTACTTATTAAAAACCGATTTCCATATCCCTGCTTGTGTGGTATGCATTTAGACCTTATTTTACAGAAATACAACTGTTAAACGAAGCCTAGTTGGTTTTGTGACCGCTACGGTGTATAGAACTTTCCTTCCTAAATACACAGCTGAGTTCGCTACTCCTGTATGTGTCAGTGCATTGTGCAGTAAGTATTTGCCCATTAACGGTGTCTTAGAAAGTAAGCCCAAATCACAGACAAACTTACCCACTGGGTCCCCTCTGTAGGCTTGCGCCTCTTGCGAGAGGGTCGATGTTCTCTTTGACACAGGGGAGGCAGGAAACACGAAAAAGAACTCTCGGCGGCTTTTAAACAATGCCCTAACAAAAGGTTAGGGCTTTGACTTTATTAAAAATAAAATACAATATAAAAAAAAATTCTATCTGTCTCGAAATGCAAAGTTCAGAGTCCAAAAGAAAAAGGAGAAGAGACCTAAGATCCCGCGAAGGAGGCCTTTTATACTACTTTCACGCCCAGGTCTAGACCTATCCCTCTCTGACACGATCAAGTGTCTTTGCCTCTCTTCTTTTTTTCTTTCTGGTGACCTTGCTTTGAACTCAGACCTGCACATGAACTACAAGCTTTTTTCTCTATACTTGTTCTAAGCACAATTCATTAAACATGACATACTATATAAGCTGAATTAAAACACTTAAATCTTTTGATTAAACATTCTATCAAATTCAAGGAAAAATACATTTTAAGTCTAAACAGTTATTCTTTCAAGTTTAAGTAAAAAAAATAGTTTTATAATCTATTACAAAATCATACTTCTATTCTAAGTAAAGTTATATGTTTTTATTTAAGCAGAATCACACTTTGAAAATATGAGTAAATATTGTTTTCATACAAGTTTATCTATCATTGCTGCATTTGCACATTTTTATTTGGTTTAGAGCAAGCTGGTATCAAGCAAGTATGTTTTAGATATATGTCTAGCAAACCTTATGGGTACAATCATACTTTTCCACGGTTTCACTTTCTACCACCTTCTACAGTACCTTGAACCGTACCTTGAACCTTAATGCTAATCGGTGAAGTGTCCCTTTAAGTAACAGCACCGGTCACTGCTCTGGCTTCTCTATACTCTAGCAGTTGATCTGACTTTGCCAAAGACAAACATATTGATCAGTTCCCCCCCACATGGTTGCTGTTGTTTGTTTGTTTGTTTGTTTGTTTGTTTGTTTTTTGATTAGGCTCGAGATTCTACACGTGCTCCAGTCTCAGGACCGGACGCTATACACGCTGGAGCAGAGGCTCTGAAACATGAGCAGTCAGAAGGAGGCAATGACCTCCTCCCAGAACCAGCATCTCTGGTAGATGCCTCTCCAACTGGAAATCAGCCCTGGAGATCTGGGACATTTGAGTATTGTGCAAATACCAAACTAACTACCCGAAAGTAATGGGGTTGCACAAACAATCTTTAGAGAGCTCATCTCTAAAACAAACAAACATGGCAACGTTTCATTGCTTCATTGGAGCATTTGTGTGGTCAAACTGTGACTGCTAGTGACCTAAGAGAGCAGGCATGAGTCAGAGGAGGAGGGCACACTGAGACAGCGGGCACTCTACCGTATCTCAGGCCTAATTCAGCTGTAACTCAGCCTTTACTCCACCGTAATTCATCCCTAACTCCAACATAACTCTGCCGTAACCCAGCCCTAACGCCAACATAACTCTGCCGTAACTCAGCCCTAACTCCAACATAACTCTGCTGTAACTCATCTATAACTCAGGTGTAACCCAGTCCTAACTCCAACATAAATCTGCTGTAACTCATCTATAACTCAGGTGTAACCCAGCTCTAACTCCAACATAACTCTGCTGTAACTGATCTATAACTCATCTATAACTCAGGTGTAACCCAGCTCTAACTCCAACATAACTCTGCTGTAACTGATCTATAACTCATCTATAACTCAGATGTAACCCAGTCCTAACTCCAACATAACTCTGCTGTAACTCATCTATAACTCAGATGTAACTCAGCCCTAACTCCAACATAACTGCCGTAACTCTGCTGTACTGTAACTCAGCCCTAACTCCAACATAACTCCAACACAACTCAGTCCTAACTCAGCCCTAACTCCACATATCTCAGCCATAGCTCGGATGCAATCCCACCCTAACTAAGTCCTAACTCAGTCCTAACTCAGTCCTACTGAAACTCCAGCATACCTCAGCCCCTATCTCAGCAGTAACTCAGCTGTAACTCAGGCCAAACTCAGTCATACAAAACTGGCGGTGGGTGTTTAAATGTGATAATGAATGGCCTTTGAACATGAACCTGTCAAGAAAGCTAAAGATAAAGCATTACATAACTGCCATAACTCTGCTGTACTGCAACTCAGCCCTAACTCCAACATAACTCCAACACAACTCAGTCCTAACTCAGCCCTAACTCCACGTATCTCAGATGCAATCCCACCCTAACTAAGTCCTAACTCAGTCCTAACTAAGTCCTACTGAAACTCCACTATACCTCAGCGCCTATCTCAACAGTAACTCTGTAGCTGTAACTCAGGCCAAACTCAGTCATACAAACTGGCGGTGGGTGTTTAAATGTGATAATGAATGGCCTTTGAACATGAACCTGTCAAGAAAGCTAAAGATAAAGCATTTCTTGAATTTCATGGTTGGACAAATGACTTGCTGTGGAATAAATATGGCAGCAGTCCAGAAATAACGGATGGGACCTGTAGACCCGTAGACTGTAATTTCCATTCTTACAGACTTGACTTGACTTGAGCTGCCTCAGATGAATGATTCTGCTTCACAGTTTCAGAGGTTCATGGAGTGCATACTGTATCTGTATACAGGAAATGAGCATCTATGTTCTTTTTCTTTTTTTTCCATAAAATGTTTAGAAATAAATGAAAAACAACATACATGGGCAGTCCTTGGAGTGTGAATCATCTCTCATTTCCTGTATACTAATATGCTTAAATTTAGATGTTGTGCACGTGTCCAAATGTAACCCTTTTGGGATACACTGACTATACTGTAATATCCGTAAGTGTGTAAAATTTTCCTATATCCTCTATGAGACAGAGGACAGCCTTGTTCATAAGTGTGTCACACTTCCTATATCCTCTGTGAGACAGAGGACTGCCTTGTTGTAAAAGTGGTCCACTGCTGCAACGCCTGGTCCAATCCAGTGAAATACTACAGTCCATAACATCCTATTTAAGCGTGCTGTTATCCCACTCCCTTGTCCACCAAATTGGACTGAGCCATCAACCTGCTCATGTTCTACAAGTAGCTCACAGTAATGTTCTCCGCACTATTAGTTCTGTAGTTATGTACGTATATGAGTGTGTGTGTGTGTGTGTGTGTGGGGGGGGGGGGGGGGGGGTGTAGGGCACCATTTTAATTGGAATATGGTCCCTCGCAATTGCCCCCGCAAACCCATAACCAACTCCACATGACGTCACTAGTGCCCCAGGAAACGTGTCAGTGCAGGGCCGTGCTCATTTGGTGGAAGTGCTGTGAAAAGGTTAATGAATGCGTCATCATAAAGGGGGCCTTTTATGGTCCACCCCCTGTCTTTAATGGGCCGTGGGAGTCAATGGCTGGTGTGTGTGGTGTGTCCCCTTCTGTATCAGTGTGTGTGTGTGTGCGTGTTCATGTGCCAGTATGTCTGTGTGCCAGCGTGTGTGTGTTTGTGTGTGTGTGTGTGTATGTGTGTGTGCGTATGTTTTCATGTACCACCATGTCTGTGTGTGTGTGTGTGTGTGTGTGTGCATATGTATTCATGTGCCACTTTGTCTGTGTGTGTGTGTGTGTGTGTGTGTGTGTGTGTGTGTGTGTGTGTGTGTGTGACGCCTCACTAGGTTCCTACTGTGTGTAGGACATGCCTGGAGAGATACTACTGCATGTGGACATGAAGGAGCTGCTCCCAGATAAGTCTCCGGAGAGGACTGACCCTCATTTGCTGCGTCGCCAGGCACACACACTGTAAGCACTCCTATCAGACAGAGGCAGGTGCCTCGGGCAGGGCCATGTGTGTGTGTGTGTGTGTGTGTGTGTGTGTGTGTGTGTGTGTGTGTGTGTGTGTGTGTGTGTGTGTGTCTGCGTGTGTGTGCCTGTGTGTGTATGAGTGAGTTTAAAAGTGGGCTTGTTCCACTCGGAGAAACAGGAGGATGAAAAAGTGCATGCAACTTTGAGTAAATAAACCTCATGCTTACATCACGGATGCTCTTCAACACGCAGGAGTCTGACGTTGAGCAAAACAACAACAGGCAATGAATGCAAAGGTCTGGCAATGAATACCAAAGCAAGCTCCAGCCCATCAAAAAAAAAAAAAGAAACAAAACACAAGGTGACAAATCTATCAGGGTTTTCTTTTTATCCCTCCAGGGATGTTTTGGAGGACACACTTCTTGAGTGTGTGTGTGTGTGTGTGTGTGTGTGTGTGTGTGTGTGTGTGTGTGTGTGTGTGCCACGCCAGGACGCGATGACATTGCCAGAAACCTGACCTGCATGGAGTCTCCGACACTAAGACATGCAAATCCGCGTATCGATTGTTTCCTCTCTAATTCCTCTCCACGCTGAGGTGCTGGACCTGGAGCCGAAAGGGAGCTCTTGTTGTTGTCGCGCTTCAAGGCGAGATTCGCCATATTCCCAGTTCAATGCAGGACAGGAACACAGGAATCAAATGTTCAATGGAGGAGCTTGCCGAAAACTAAAGGCGGAGAAAATTGGACGCTTTGTAGATAACATCCAGTTTTCTCACAGGGACTTTTAAAGACATCAAAAAAACGATGCACAGAAGTAACTCCACTGTCTTATAAAGGATGTCAACAAATGACTATAGAATCACTTTGAAGAGGCTGTTTTCTTTCATCCAAGAAATAAAAGCTCACTGGATACTAATGATTAGAGAGTTAGGTACCTTGTTATCACACAGTGTGTGCACGCTCAGTGGGGTATTAGCCATGTTCAGCTGATCACCACAATAAAACGCAACAGGCCCAAGTTGGGCGCTGATATGGGGGGCAGGAAGCTACATCAAGTCGGGGACTCTGGACAAGATTTCTTTGGTGGAGTGAAATTGAATAAACCATGCAATCCGTGTGTTAAATTCTGATTTACAGTATTTAACTTCGGTCTGAGAATGTTGATGGATCTATCTATCTATCTATTTATCTATCTATCTATCTATGCTTTATTAGTTAACTTCAGTCTGGGAATTTTGATGGATCTATCTATCTATCTATTTATCTACAGTATCTATCTTTTATTAATTCATTTCATGCTGAATCTTCCCACCTTGTGTGTCTATCTTTGCCTCTGGCCACAGAGCTCAGCACTGTGGGCAAAACACGCTGTCAGACTCGCACCCCACCAGCCTGTGGAAACCCAGCTACAGCGGCAGTGGGATTGAGACATTCTCTGGGATTCTCTGTTCGCCAGCAGTGTCCAGCAGCTCCGCTTTCCTGGAAAAGGACTCCCAGCAGCTCCGCTTTCCTGGAAAAGGACTCCCAGCAGCTCCGCTTTCCTGGAAAAGGACTCTTAATCCTTTCTCCCAGATCTTGACCCTGATTCAAAGGGGGGAAAGTATATATAGTGCAGGCCTCTGCCACTAATCTCTTCTCCGTCCTTCCGGCAAGCGGTGTTTGCGTTCTTCACGGCCATATGGCCCGTGGCACAGAACAATCCGTCTACAGTATACACCGCTGGTCAGCGAAGGATGGAGGAAAGATGGAGGAAATACACTCCTGGTGCTTCCTGAATGACGGCCAAGAGACACACTCCACACAGCAGTTCACCACCAGCCTCCCTCGCTGTCTTTCTTTCTCTCTCTCTCTCTCTCTCTCTCTCTCTCTCTCTGCCTTTTTCTCTATCACACAAACACACACACACACACACACACACAAACACACATACTCACACTCACATATTCATCCAAAAAGCCTCAAACCTATGAGATACCCTATACTGAACATATGTGTCTTATTCTCTTTGTTTTATCCCCCCCCCGTCCCACTCTGTTTACCCCTCACTGTTCTTAAAGGCAATCTCCCCCTCTCTCTCTCTCTGTCTTGTCTTCCATCCCTGTTTATCCACCATGTATGCTGAGCACTGTGTTTCCCTAGATCCCGTGGATACCTGTATGACCACTGTGTTTCCATCCTATGGACACCTGTATGACCACTGTGTTTCTCTAGATCCTGTTGATACCTTTATGACCACTGTGTTTCCTGTATTGGTCTTAAGTTCACTATTCCCTCATACTGCACCGTCAGAGCATCTCACTTTCTTTTCTTTTGTTTTCATCACAACACACCTACGCTCCTGAAATAGAGGAAATAACTGATGGCTAGACTGGGGAGACCTGGTCAAAAGCCCTTTCATTTTGATTTCCTCCCTGGAGATTCATTTGGCTTTTCAGTGTCGGCTACGAGTTTCTCTAAGCCTTGGGTTGCACTACAGCAGCTGCAGAGGGACAGAATTTTTTTTTAGTTTTCTTTCTTTTTTTTCAAATACACTTTTGAAAACCTTTCGTTTCCCGTCTGTTTCCCAATTCCAGGTGAAGTGTTGCTTGCCCTGCTCACCGAAATGTCCTGTGGCAACATCTGATGAAAATGAGAAGTCAAGAGGTAATAATTTTATAGATATTTGTGATGAAAGTTTGGAGGTGAGTGGCAATAAAACGATTCCCCAACTGGAGGGAAATGACTTAGGCAGATTAGTCTGTGTTCTCCGTCAGCAGTACTTCACCAGCCAGGGAATGTGCTGAGTAGTGGAGATGAGGGGCGAGATGAGATTAGAAGAGACAAACCACCATCAGCCTGTGAATACGCTGAGCACAGGAGACACACACACACACACACACACACACACAGGAAGTGACACAGACCATCAGAGACACCCGTCTGGAGCCTGAAGAACCAATTGTTTTTTTTTTGTCGTTGTTTTTTCCCCCCCAACTCTTCAGGGATGAACGTTCTGATGTCAGCCTTTGAAATTACAATAATCAGATCACAGTGGATTACAGCAAGGCGCAAAATACAGAACAAAAGCGTGCATTTCGTGTCTCGGTCTCAAGACACGTGTACAGAAGGCACCAAGGGGCCGCTTGACGAACCACGTGAAGACTCGTTTCTTCGGCGGCAGCCGCTGTTGTAGGCTCGACCGGACCAGATTGCTGTCTGGGTCGTGTGTGAGCCAAAGTCCTCATTAGCCGGAGTCTCTCAGCCACCTCCAGTGACTTAGCACGCACACACTTTTCCGGAGACTGGCACTTGGCAATTAGCCCTGGGTTGCTAAATCGGAAACGGACCAGATTGCAATTCAGACAGTAACACTGACACTTAATCGTCAACAAAAGCTGAAACACTGACAAAAAAGAAAATAGCTGCCTTTGTCATCATTAACTTTTGAACAAATTCCCATTCTGTGTGGTGGTGGTGGTGGGTGCAGAAAATCTCTATTTATTTGCCTGACACTTCTATCCAAAGCGACTTACAGATGTCAATTAATGGCAGGGCCAGGCTCAAGGTTATTGCCTTGTTCAAGGGCACGACGGCGGCAACAACGAATCAAACTCACAACTTTTCAGGCTACTGCCTGCAAACCGTAGCCTAGAAATCTGGACACCCCTAGCGACAGCAAATCTAAGTTGCTATCGGGGTAGTCTAGCAACTCTTCGTTGACTTGGGAGCTGAGCTTTGGCAGTTATCACCGAACCAATCACATTGTGTATAGAGTTGGTGGGCGGGCTTAACATAATGATGACTGACATGCGATCAGAAGTTGCGACCGTTAAGCATCCTGTCACTTGAAAACAAGAAGATGATTCGTTTAGCGCTATCCTATTGCGTGGAGAGAGAATTTGAAAGACAGCTGTTTATCCCACCCCTCCGATTGAGCCCTGCTATGGTGAGTTTCTACACCCTACATCTTGATGTGGGTCTAACTCGCTAGGCTATGTAAACCGGGCTCCTTTTCCACTACACTAAATATGAATGATGCCGTGTACTCCTGTACAGAGGGCAAACATGTTCAAATGATGCCAATGAGCTTTTGCCCACGCATATGGCATATACTGTATGCCACATAAGTGAAGCTGGCGCAAATTCCAAGCTGCGTGTGTGTACACACAATTTCTCTTGATTGCACTTACAGTAAAGTGTGAATGGAAATCAACTTCACTTCACACACTTAGAGACTAACCGGTGTGTCTACATGTCTGTCTCTGTGTGTGTGTGTGTGTGTGTGTGTGTGTGTGTGTGTGTATGGAGAGGAAGTAAACAGGGAACAAGTTTAATGAGGATGAAAACCAGGAGCATTTGAAAAAAAAAAAAATCCTCCTCATCTCCTCTGATAAGGCTGTGATCGCCTGGCAACAGAAGTCAGAGAGAGGAGGAGACTGTCATGGGAGGGAATGGAGGAGAAGGAGGATGGAGGAACGGCAGGAGGGATGGAGGGAGAAAGGAGAAAAGAGGAGAAAGGAAGAGAAGGACTGAATTTGCTTGTGTGTGTGTGTGTGTGTGTGTGTTGGGAGGGTGGGTGGTTGTGTGTGTGTGTGTGTGTGTGGAAGCACTTGTAAAATGGTGACAATGACGAGTATGTATGAGAAGCTGTTTGTGTATATGTGTGTATGTGTGTGTGAGTGTGTTTGTATATTGAACCACTTGTGCCACTCTGTTCTGAGCAAATGAAGCGATGCAGAAAAAGCAGGCTGAGAGAGAGAGGGAGTGAGAGAGAGAGAGCATAAAGCGAGAGAGGGAGAGAGCATAGAGAGAGAGAAAGAGAGCAGGAAGAGAGAGACAGAGATATAGAGAGAAAGAAAGCAGGAAGAGAGAGAGAGAGAGATGGCGAACAGAGAGAAAAGTGGCAGCCGGCCGTCAGACGGATCTCAGCTCTCTGGACTCCTGATGGACTCATACTACAGAGACAACAAGAACAGAGAGAGAGAGAGAGAGAGAGAGAGAGAGAGGGAGGGAGAGATAGAGCTAAAGGGAGAGAGAGAGGGAGGCAGAAATACGGAGCTGAGCAAAGACAAACAGAAAAGGAGAGAGAGAGAGAGATAGAGGGAGGGAGAGATAGAGCTAAAGGGAGAGAGAGAGTGAGGTAGTAATACGGAGCTGAGCAAAGACAAACAGAAAAGGAGAGAGAGACAAAGTGAAGTGAGGACAGATACAGTACCAAGAGAAAAGCAAAAGTTTTGTTGTTGATGATGTGTATTTTCAGTACACTTTATGCTCAGATGTTTTCCTTGATTGTAATACTGTAGCTGCTTTTGCAATACGAGCAAACGCTGGTACACAGAAACACACACACACACACACACACACAGATACAGTACACGCTCACACACACACACACACACACACACACACACACACTCCCTGTGGGGTGCACACGCTAGGGTGAGGGTGACCAGGTGCCGTCCAGATGCCAGTCTGCCACAGGACTGGAGAGGGCACAGGGGGCACTTAAAGAAGGCATGGCACAGGAGAGAGGGCACATAAAGAAGGCATGGCACAGGAGAGAGGGCGTAAAGAAGGCATGGCACAGGAGAGGGCACGTAAAGAAGGCATGGCACAGGAGAGAGGGCACGTAAAGAAGGCATGGCACAGGAGAGAGGGCACGTAAAGAAGGCATGGCACAGGAGAGGGCACGTAAAGAAGGCATGGCACAGGAGAGGGCACGTAAAGAAGGCATGGCACAGGGGGCACGTAAAGTAGGCATGGCACAGAAGAGGGCACGTAAAGAAGGCATGGCGCAGGAGAGAGGGCAAGTAAAGTAGGCATGGCACAGGAGAGAGGGCACGTAAAGAAGGCATGGCACAGGAGAGAGGGCACGTAAAGAAGGCATGGCACAGGAGAGGGCACGTAAAGAAGGCATGGCACAGGAGAGGGCACGTAAAGAAGGCATGGCACAGGGGGCACGTAAAGTAGGCATGGCACAGAAGAGGGCACGTAAAGAAGGCATGGCGCAGGAGAGAGGGCAAGTAAAGTAGGCATGGCACAGGAGAGGGCATATAAAGAAGGCATGGCGCAGAAGAGGGCATATAAAGAAGGCATGGCGCAGAAGAGGGCATATAAAGAAGGCATGGCACAGTAGAGAGGGCGCATAAAGAAGGCATGGCACAGGAGAGAGGGCATAAAGAAGCACAGCCCTCCCTCTGTGCCCATGACAAACTCCCACATCTAAATGACAATTTAATGGCCCTATAAGGGTGTGTGTGTGTGTGTGTGTGTGTGTGTGTGTGTGTGTGTGTGTTTGTGTGTGTGTGTGTGTGTGTGTGTGTGTGTGTGTGTGCGTGTGTACGTACGTGCGTGTGGATGTGTGTGTGTATGTTTGTCCGTGCGTGCGTGCGTGCGTGCATGGGGGCGTGCGTGCGTGCGTGTGTGTGTTTGTGTGTGTATGTGCATACACTCCTCTACGCTGAGTGTGTTCTGATGAGATGAGAGGGAATGTTTGAGAATACTCTGTAATTCCCTCCTAAAGAAGTAGGCCACAGATAACTTCAGCCCATCTGTGAAAACTCTCTGATAGCTGAGTCAAAAAAATAAATAATAGAAATAGGGCAAATCTGCCAAGCAGCTTCGTAGTGAGATTCAAATTATGTTTCAGAATCCGTCACTGTGTTCGTGATGTGTTCATTTGAAAGCCCCTAAGCCACCAGAAGCTGGAAAAAGTAGGTACAGAAGAAGCAAAGACAAAATCTTGGAAACGGGCCCCGTCGTCAGCCATATCTGTCCGACGTGATGGCAATCTGTTACAGTGCCTCCGCCTCGGCCTGGGAATAGAGTGAGGCGAAACCACAGCCATCTGTGTAGCAGAGACGAGAGGGAGGCCGGCAGAGACAGAGTGGAGGAGGAAGAAGATGGTGGTTGACAGCCAGAGGGAGATAGAGAGAATAGATATCTTCAGAAGTGAGGGACTGATGGATACTCAGATGGAAAGAGATGGTATGACAAGAAA
>NC_085006.1:26346948-26371948 GCF_963854185.1 Sardina pilchardus
CCGTGCGTCAGAAGTCAGTAGCCAGTCTCAAGTCCACCAATCGTGTGCTCACCTTGCCAAGCGTCCACAATAGACTCCCATGGTGAAGGAGACAAAGGCTCCCCATAGAGCTGAATGGGCTTAAATACTGCAGGAATTGGGATAATTGGGTGCGGCAATTCTCAGTCTTTTCCATAGTAATTTATCACCATCGATTAATACCGTCTGAATTAGTGCACTCATCGTTGATTAGTTGGGCCAGGAAATTTAGCGTGAAAAGAGATTCATTAACATGTAACACGTGTTAAAGTTATTTTGTCACTTGTAAAATTGAAAGCAATTTTATGGCTGAAATTCCATCATCGTGAAATACACATTGTAGCACCGTCTTTGTTCATTTTGAATATCGAGGGCTTTGAAGAACTGCATTATGAGCATTCCAGTCTCTCTCTCTCTCTCTCTCTCTCTCTCTCTCTCTCTCTCTCTCTCTCTCTCTCTCTCTCTCTCTGTGTGTGTGTGTGTGTGTGCGTGTGTGTGTGTGTGTGTGTGTGTGTGTGTGTGTGTGTGTGTGAGTGCGTGCGTGTGTGTGTGTGTCTGTGTCTGTGTGTGTGTATGTGCATACGTGCGTATGTGTGTGTGCGTGTGCTTGTGCGTCTGTGTGTGCATGTGTGCGTGCGTGCGCGCATCTGTGTGTGTGTGTGTGTGCGTGTTTGCGCTTCTGTGCGTCTGTGCGTGCGTGCGTGCGTGTGTGTGTGTGTGTGTGTGTGTGTGTGTGTAGGGTGACAGGTGCACACATACCTCTCAGCACTGACCCCTAACATACATATATACTACATGTAGCCTTCACTGGACGCATCACCTCAGCACAGCCAGTGCTGTGAAAAGCAGAGTTGTGTTCCATACGATCAAAGCCACAGCCCCAGCCTTGGGACGAGAGGGCATTAGTGTCGGGTGTGAAGAGGGCTGCCGTTCGGTGCTACTGGCTTCAGCCGCTAGTGTGACTTCTAAGACACCACAGAAACATGTTAGCACACTGCACACGTACTGACCACCTGACTGTGCTACAAAGACTAGAAGGGGGGGCAGTGCCATACAGTAGGTCCTCACCCAGGTCCGTCTGCAAGTGTGGATTTGCACGCAACATTGCTCACTCATACACTGTTTTCAACAATGGCTGCAGCTTGTTAAACGGAGCTACATATCAATGATACACATGCATCAAGACATTACTGAGCAGTCTTATGGATCCTAGGTAAGTCAGGTACTAACATCCATCCTTAAAATTATAACATTTAAATTAAATTATTATCAAATTGATAAAAAAAATCTATATACAATAATGTTATAATTTGTGAATCACAGAGGAGGAATATCTGACGCTATATCTGAATGAAAACCGAAGCATTGCTTCCTGTAACATTAGTCTCTATAAACCGTGTGAACAGGACATAATTGTGTCTGATCCCATCTAATTATTCCATTAAGATCTTTGTGGTTGCCATGGCTAATGAGAAACAGATGGCCCGCTCAGATAAAGGGGTCACATGTGAAACAAATGGCACAAACAGACCGGGCCACAAACACAAACACAAACACCAACACAAACACCAACACAAACACAAACACAAACACAAACACCAACACAAACACAAACACAAACAGGAAGCAGGTCAGCAGAACAGTAGAAATGCTGGAGAGTTTCCCAATATGTTGTCATGCACTCGCATATACTGTATATGAGCATTTCTTTGTCGACAGGTGACTTTGATGACCCTAGCTAATTGCATGTTAGTTAAAAAAAAAAAAAAAATATCAAAGCAAAACGTGAGAAACATAATATAAATATTAATGCACACCCACTTATTTGGCAAAAATATAAATGCCTTCATTTGAGCTGGGATTCTATGTAACAACACTAGTGTTTGAAAACAATAAAGTAAATAACTTATTTGTCTGCTAGAGTGTCTCTCAGGACAAAATGATAATACAGAATCAGACTCAAGCACAAGTTACATCAGCAGCCTCCAAGCCCACAAGGAGGCCAAAAATAGATATTCATTTCCTTTCTTCACAAACCCCTTTTCTGCTTGGCCACCAGCAACCCATGAAGTGATAGCTACACACACACACACAGACACACAGACACAGACACACAGACACACACACACACACACACACACACACACACACACACACACACACACACACACACACACACACACACACACACACAGAGGTGCCTCCATTTTTTAGGCTCCCAGCTAATTACTCCAAGGAGCCTGGGAAGCTAAAGTAGTCTGATGTTCTGAGCAATAGGCCGCTCTGTGAAAGAGAGACATGATAAAGGTGCTGCTATTAAATGCTCCTGCACCAGGGTGGTGACCTCAATTAGAGGAGACTCATTTCTCTCTCTCTCTCTCTCTCTCTCTCTCTCTCTCTCTCTCTCTCTCTCTCTCTCTCTCTCTCTCTCTCTCTCTCTCTCTCTCTCTCTCTCTCTCTCTCTCTCTCTCTCTCTCTCTCTTTTTCTTCAGACAGAGTTAATTCATTTCGCCCCCACACTCAGTTTCATTAAAAAAATACATTCACCTCTTTGGACATCATGGATTTGTGATATTGTTGAGCGTGACAGTGTTTATAGCAATGGATGAATAGCCACTAGTGTTTACTGGCTATACAAACTCAAATATGTAAGGATATCAATTTGGAATACATGTTGATATATAAAAAAAAAAACAATTCTAGAACCTGTCCAAATTAGCCCTATGTTATTTGTCAAATCAACATAGATTACATGACGCATGTGCATTGTGCGTAAATAAATCAACCATAGAATAACAGCAATATATTTTCTATAATGAGAAAAGGTTGAGGTTTTTAATAGTAGAGTCAAAATTCAGCTTAGGTTTTCCAGATCTTCAAAAGAGGAAAGAGCTCTTCAATAATTCTACTTTGAGTTTAGCAGAGAGAGAAGAAATCTCGTTCAAAATTTGGTGAGGGTAACATTTCGGGCCCATAATTTAATAAACATTCCCTTCACAGAACTGTGAGGGGAAAAAAAAGAATGACGACAGGTCTCTTTACTCAAAGCTTCACTTGGCAAAGCACATTAATATCTGAGCTACTTTCACACACACACACACACACACACACACACACACACACACACACACACACACACACACACACACAGTTACAACCAGCAGTGGTTTAGGTGAAGGATTCAGACATGTATTTAAACATGTATTCTGTACAGCATGCACAATTAGCATCAGCATTTGTTTGGGTTATGCAATAATAATTCTTTAATACAAATAGATGTATCATATGCAATAGCAAGTGAGCATTTACCCTGAAAGTGAAGAGGGTTTAGTAGTAAATAGTTCACAAGACACATGTACAGCACAAGGCAAGTATGTTACCTCACTTGTAAATGTCAAAATGATTTTCAACACTCCGCATGAGTGAATGAGTTTGAGGAAACATTAAAAATCCACCGTATGAATGTAATCAGCAATCACACCTTCAAATAGAAATGTGTGTTTTATGAATCTGTCTTTTTTCAGTATATGAAGAAGAGTAGTACCTGTAGTTCCTGTGCTTGTATGAATATCTACCCACAAACTACTCAGTAGGAAGGAAGGAATTATGTTCTTTTTGTGTTTCTTTCTAGCCCCAAATGTGATACATCTGTGCTATTTCCACATTGGTTCAATGAAAGGGGGGAATACAGAACCCTTGTTTTAGAACATTTGTTTAGTTTACACCATCATACAGTATATTGTCCATGTGCAGGTTTTACCTTTCAGTTGAGGAGAAAAGCATAGACACAGGAATTATAGTGTCCACACTGACCAATGATAAGAAAAGTCTGTCTTTGCATTGATGAATGTGACGGCTAAAATGTGATGGGTTCTGATTGGCTGTTAGTGTTTTTATCGTTCTCAGAATCGGACTGAAAGTGATCCCTAAGGATATCGTTCTTCATGCCGTTATTGTTATAGTTTACGTGGGAACGGGGTCATTCATATTTAACGAGAGCAATATTTGTTTATTGCTAACGTTATAGTTATCGTTCTTGGTGTGAACGGGCCTCAAGAGCTTGTGAGGGGAGGAAGTGCATTTATGTATATTGATGCATATTTATGTTTCTGCTCGCCCAGTTATTCTGAGCCCGTTCCGACTGCCGAGGGCGACCGACTGTCGCTATTGGCTGAACAGAGGGAGAGTGTGTGAGGTAACAAGATAGATAAGTGACCTGAGGCAAGTGCTTAACAAAACCTGCTTTACATAATGCGTCGCTAAAGCTGCGATCCCACCGCCCAGACCAACTTCAAAAAGCACTTACATGCTTTTAACAGTTCAAAAGAGAGATTAAAAATATATTTCCCCTCTTTTTTTTGTTTTCAAGCGCTCGCTCTGCTGCGACACACTTGAACCGAAACCGCTAGTCAGACAAAAAGGCGCTAAAAGCAAACCCCACGTGCTCTCTGTGTTCCGAGCATGGGCCCCACGAGCACACGGTGGGGAGCTATAGGAAAGGCACAGTCAGTGTGTGTGTGTGTGTGTGTGTGTGTGTGTGTGTGTGTGTGGGGGGTGTTACATGAGGGCAGTCTGGACTACTTTGTCTCACACATTCTCCAAGATAATGGCCTGACCTTGTGCCTTGTGTACGTATATGTGAATATACTGCAGATAACATACAATGTCAAGATGGCATGTTTCGTACACTAAGGTGTGCATGTGTATGCTTGTGTATGGAGAAAGAGAGACCAAGAGGATATTCATATTTTGTGTGTGTGTCTGTGTGTGTGTGTGTGTGAGAGAGAGAGAGAGAGAGAGAGAGAAAGAGAGAGTCTCAGATATAGATAAGTAGATAGAAAACACACAAACACAAACACATACACACACACACACACACACACACACACACACACACACACACACACACACACACACACACACACACACACACACACACACACACACACACACACACACACACACACACACACACACACACACCGCTAGCCGCTAGCTCTCCTGTAATCATGTTGTGTGGATATATCCCATATGCCTACACATATGCCTACATATGGATACTCCCTCATACACACACAGTTAAAGAAAATTCCCCATGGTCCCCTCTCTTTCCCTAAGCCCAGATCAGCCGAGTGTAGACTTCAGATGTGCCCGTGGTGGATTGAGTGCACCCACAAGGTGAGATGTGTCTCCACACTCCGTCACAGGACCCTGAAGATAGAGGAAACAAATGCACTCTCCCATTCATAACTCACTTCGGGACAGGTGGGAGACATACCCTAGGTGCATTTCATCTTTCACAAACAGGGGCGATCATCAATAACAATATAAATAAATAAATAAATGGACAGATAAAGAGCACACAAGCACGCACACACACACACACACACACACACACACACACACATACACACACAAGCACGCACACACACACACCCACACCCACTCAAACACACACTCACACACACACACTTACATTCTTTGAAATTGAAAACAGACCTTTTTCAATAAGGCTGGCATGCACCAGTTGGTGCAACCCCCCCCCCCCCCCCCCTTTTTTTTTACTTTGATTTTTTTCTCTCTTTATTCCCCCCTTTGTTATGCTTCAAGGAATGTATTGATCAAACACATTTCCAGAACCAAAGACACCAGAAAAAAAACCCCCATCAAATCAAATCAAATGTCTCCCCCTCCTCTTTAAAGATGCATGTCAGTGGAATTCTCAAAGGGCACGCGTCTTCATTCGGTGGCACTTCCATTTTTTTCTTTCCTTTTTTTGTCGTATATAATCAGTGGAATTGTTCTTTTATAGTTTTAATATTCTAGATGAGAAGGATGCTACAGGGATCTGGTAATACGACTGTCAGAGAACTGTAGCCATTTGGTGTTTGTTAGATCTCGCACACACACACAGGTTGATCATTCATTTATGTTTGTATTGGAATCTCTCTCTCTCTCACACACATACAGTACACACAAACACACACACACACACACACACACACACACACACACACACACACACACACACACACACACGGCTGTCAGAGAACTATAGTAATTTTGTGTTTGTTAGATCTTGCACACACGCACAAGTTGATCATTCATTTATGTTTATGGTATTAAAATCTCTCTCTCTCTCTCTCTCACACACACACACACACACACACATTGTTCTAACTCATTCATTGTCATGTGTAACAATGCTTGTTTTAAAGGACTATTCCATAGCTTGTATCTTTTATTTCTTTCTCGTATTGTCTACTTTTCTGGCCTTATTTGCCCAGGCTTTCCCAACCAATCTCTTCTAGCAGACATGCTGCGCTGTTACCCCAACCTTGACTAGATCTTTCTCTGCAGGGGAGGAACAGAGCTTGCATAGTCTATGTTTTGCTTTTTAAAATAGTTTTTTTTTTTTTTTTTTTTTAAATGGACATTTCACTTTGAATCCAGTTCATCCATTTTCTGCACTCTGTCTTTGGCCTCCTTCCATGTCTCTCTGAACCCAATTACCATGTAAAGCGTCACAGAGACGTTGGCGTCCTCAGGCAGTGGGACAGCGTCCGCCATTAGCGCCGAGGTCAAATGAACTGATCTCTGAACCACAAGCAGGCTGCTGAAGAGTCGACTCCTCGCGCTGTTTGCTATTATTCCTAAATCTACTGGAACTAATAAGTGATTAAAAGACACAGGCTGGCCGGGTCTGCCTGCCGGCGACCGGGCTGGCAGAAGCAACGGCCGTGAATTGGAGTCTGAAGAATAAATCACTCAGTATGTGCTCTGTGTGCATAAGGGCTTTAAAAGGCTTCCCTCTCATCTCGTCTCCTCTCTGCTGATGAACAACTGCATTGTGCGCTGTGCACTTCGGCATTCATTTCATTGTGAATAAGTTCCAACTGACTTCTGACGATGGCCATTTTTCATCAGTAATGGCATTATTTCAATGCACTGCAACAGAGGCCTTCAGTACTCTCTGGATGGGCTTGAGTTTTCAAGACCAGAGACAAAGAGTTTCCTTGGATGTGTATTACTTTAGAGAGACACTGGGATGACAACATCCTTACAATCACTGGCTAAGGTTAGTTACTGTGATGAAACAGAATTGTGAGCAGGTTTACCAATTATTTAAAAAATTAATAGGTAAAAAAAAACACATTACTTATCTTGTAATGGATCATAATGGACCTTAATGAACATAAAACTATTGCTAAATACATGATTATGAAAATGCGGTAATCCTGCCAGTCGTGAAAGAGAAGGCGTTGCTTGCCAAATGATCCATGTGACAGTCCGCTCCTTCAGATGGACAACTCAGCTGGACTCTCTTCAGGCAGAGTATGCCAAGAACTCAAGAATCCAGATGTTTGCGGAAACTTGTTTGGTATAAAACAAGTCGGAACCGAGCTGCATTATCATCTCTGTTCCCGTTATTCATCATTTTTTGACAGGCACTTTTCTGCAAGCCCCAAAACTTTGAAACGATAACCACTCCCTCCCGTCTCCCATCTTGTGCCATTCCTCTTGCCTATCGCTCTCCTCCTCTCTCACATCTTATGGAGCTTCTCGTCAGCCCTGAGAGCCTCTCTCTGGTGCCACCTTCCAGTGGAAACCGTGGATACTGCATTGGGCTCCAGAGTGCACGTAAGTAGCGCCCCCCATGTTATCCACTGTTTATTTTATTAGGTTTACTTGAACTAATATTGTTTATTATAGACTGCCGAAAAGTGTTGCCTATAGACAGCATGTTGATGTATGTCACCTAACAGAACTGGACGGCCAATGCGGTATCTAGGTTTCTAATGTTTATGGGTGGGGCAGCCAAGCGTCTGTCCGACCTTTAGAAGACGTCCAGAACCTTGCTGTCCACCTGGCCAGGACTGGACCACTTGTCCTGTCAGCGCCACCTGTGGCTCTGCTTGCCTGGAGCCTCTTGACCTTGCAGATGGTTCTCACATAGGTTTTGTGAAGGTATGCTACTCACACACAATCACAAATGCATACATTTACACCCACACACATACACAATCTCACACCGACCCACATGCACTAGCACACACACACTAACACACACAATTGCACATACTGTGCTGTATGCTGCAACATTCTTCTCTACCCAGAGGTAGCTTCACACCAACATGAAACTGAACCGATGTCTGACAGCCTATTGGAATTCCTACCAGATTGTGTTGCTCAGCTCTCCATTATCATATTCAATGGGAGCAGATCTGCCATGTTTCTAATCACAATATGAAGTGTTCTTGCATTGCACAGACTGCCAGTTTACAACAGTAATGGGATATGATAAACTTTGTGCTGGGGTTGTGGCAACACAAATTAGCGCAGCTGCAATCATCAAGCATCCAAATGAAATCATGGGAAACAATACTGTGGTAATGAATTGCAGCTGATAAATGTGTACCTGGAATGTATCCGCACAATTGCAGAACAGCTTCATTTGTGGATTATCTCTTTTCATCGTCCTGATTAGGCCTATCGAGGTATAAAGACACCTAATTGAATAATTCTCATCTAACGTTGCCTTTGCGCGAGTTTCTCTCATTTGTCTCTATAGAAGCCTGCGGTGCCTCGCCTCCCATCACATACAAATGGTGTGGTTCGCTGATAAATGTTTTTGATGATGTTTCTGTGCAGAATGAGACCTAGAGACTTTCTAATGAGGCGAAGACACACACTCAACACTCAAAGAATCTCCCATAGAAATTAGGGTTAGGTTAGGTAGTGTAAAAGTCAATTCTGTGGGGGCATCCAACATGACCTGACACAGAGTTTTTGTTGTATGTTAAACTCTGGAAGTTTATTCCTCCAAGTATACCACTTATCTTCCAGGGCTGCTCACCTCTAAACTTACTCAAAAGGTGCCTCTCATTTGGTCTTTTATACATCCTCCCTTCCTTCCTCGGCCCTCGTCCTCACTGTTCTACATAAAGAATGATGGTGCGGCAACAATGGGATAGTCTATCCAGTGTTAGTTATAGGTCAGTGGGAACGAGCCTGGAGGATTGAGCACTGAGGATCGAGGAGAGATGTTGAGAGGCACCCATAGGCTCAGAACCTCAGTCTCTCTCCCTCAGCTCTCACTCTGCTTCCGTCTTCCTATTTTCCAGTGACTTCACAAAATAAAAGTCCTTGTACCTATTTAAGTGCTACAGTAGTAAAGCAAATATGGCAGTGGTCTACACATACCCTGCCCCTTCCACCACCAAAAACTTCACATGTGAATACACCATTTCACTCATGTGGTATGTTGTGAATACAACGTGCCAATCGTGTTGTGATCTTGCTGCTAGGTTGGTGTTTTGAAGCCTTGTGGATGTACATAAAGTTCTGCCCAAAATAGATGCCCTATAAGTGGCAAAGTGTGTTGCAATAAGCCTGCCAAGTGGAAGGGACTTGCCTGAAAGGACTTTGATAGAGCTCAGAGTTAGCACTGAACAGGTATGAGTATCACATTCTACGTAGACACATATGTATGACACATACAAGGTGAATGCCTGGGGATACAAGATAGCAGGTTTCCTGATCTCTAAATCATCGGCGCTAGCTCGGAAAATTAACCCCATAGAGATTGTGCTAACGAGGATAACAAGGAACGCTGTCACAACGTTTCATATCACCTGGCATTTTCAATCTATTTGATGTTGTTTTTCCAAGCGTATGATGATAGTGGCTGGGGTGATGGTACTATGGAGCCACACCACGCTGTTGGTTCCTGAGTATTCTAGAAAAGCTATATACAGTAAGCAGTCTTAGTAGCAACAACAGGTTGTATTACACATTGCTCCCAATAAGACCAAGCTAAACACTTCTACACCCCGACAAACAAAGGCATGTACCCTCCAGACATCCTGTTATGTCTTCAGCAGATCAAAACACTTAAAAAAAATCCTTAAAAGACAATCACTGTGTGTTGATAAAACGTTGAGCTACCTTGTCTGTTCTCTGAGCATTAGCAAAGCACAGTGTCTTCAAAACACGTATGCTCTCTTCTCAGTCTACAGACATATACTGCATACTATGTTATGTTCTCTAAGACAATTCACATGAGTTTGTCCTCTGTCCCTCAGTTTTTCTGTTATGTTGAAAGATGGATACACTGTCAAGATGAACACTTCACCTGATTAATTGTGTATTGAAGGGTCACACTGTCAAGCCAAGGATGGATTAGCTTTGGACTAAATCGCATTGAATGGCATGTATTAGTATGTGTGTCTCACCTTTGACAATTTGAATAACGTCTGATAGACATCCAAGAGCCTCCAGCTGACTGACTCTTTTATCTCTCTGGCTCTCCGGTGGGACTCTCCTAAAAATGAAATGATGACATGAAATGAGGGGAAATTGATCAGTTGATGAGAGACTGAATGAGTTAGCGGGATACTCCTTGACAATGAGGGGGTGCTTGACAGCGAGTGACCTAATTAGAATGAGAATAGACTGAGTGGGGATGAGTGACCGGGTGAATAAAGGACTGGGGTTGTTGTTTGGGCTGCATAATACTGTATGTATGTGCTGCTTGAAGACTATGGTTTAGTGAATGATATCATGGACAGTTGGTGATAATAAATAGATAGATAGACAGATAGATAGATACATACATACATACATACAGTACAAACATATATAAGATGAAGAGGAAAATTTCATACCTGGAGGCGCAAAAAGTGGAAAGGGAGATGTTGACAGTGTTTGAGTGAAACACAAAAGTGGTTTCTCTGACAATAGTGTTTGTCAGATAATGGGTGAACGCGCGAGAGAACTGTACTCTTTAAAGATTATTTTTTTTGGGCTTTTTATGCCTTTAATTGGACAGGACAGTAGAGAGTATGACAGGAAACGAGCAGGAGAGAGAGTAGGGGTGGGATCCGGAAAGGACCACGGGGCGGGAATCGAACCCGGGTCGCTGGCGTGCGGTGCAGGTGCCCCAGCCAGTCGCGCCACGGCTGGGGCCGAGAACTGTACTCTTTAATTGTGAGTTTTTATTATTACTGCTTCAATGCATTCGTTTTGCATACATTGCATACAATGCATACATTTATTCATATTGACAGTAAATTTATAAAATATAAAACATATCAATGTCACTAATATTGATCAATATTGTCAGATGGTGGGGTACAGCAGTGTTCTGTCGGGGGTCCTTGCTCATCATATGGAGAAATCAGAGCCGGTTCGTAATTTTTTAAACCAATTCTATACAAATGACCTGCTGTAATGCTATATGCTATTTGTTACAGGCTACTGTATGTAATCTCCCTGTGCCAATATGGGAATGCCCTTTTAATCAGTGACTTTATTAGTGGTGCCTATCGCTAGAGAGAGACGGCTTCACTACATTCATATTCATTTTTCAAAGGTAATCAAATTAATTGTCGTTTTATTTTTATGTTTTTTTTTTCTCTCTCTCTCTCCACTGTGTAGTCCCTTGTGGTTGCCATGGTGGTGTGTGTCAGCGGGGCTGCAGATTAATATCAGAACAGCACAATCATTTTCAACTAATTATGTGTATTAGTTGCTATAAGGCTATATGATATGATACTACTTTTTAATTAGTGACTATTAGTACTATTAGGACTGCTCCAATGCATTTGTTGTGGTCACTGCCACTTGTGGCTGCCATGGCGGAGTGTGTCAGTGGGCTGCAGATTAATATGTAATGTGACTGTGTGACTGGCACTGTGCCTGCATGGTCACCAGCTATGGTGCTGCGCAAATGCTGCCCACAAACTGCCACGGGCCTACCCACCACATTTGACAAACATAGGATCAGGCCCAAGAATGTGTGTGTGTGTGTGTATATATACATATATAAACATTAACAAAACATAACACGTGTTGTGTTTGTTTGATCATGAGCAGTTGAATTGCATACAGTGTCCGAGTTATGGAGAACATCAGTGTGATGATATGGTATGGCACGGCACATTTGTGATACATTAACTTATAAGGAATCCATTCAAAATACTTAGAAATATACTGTATCATCAATATCTATATAGAATTGTTCAGTTCTTCTATTGTACAGTATGAATGTTCAAATGGTTGCCTAAGACTGTTTTGTTGTAATCAGCTACAGTGCCGGTTCAGCCCTCCATGGGGCCCTAAGCAAAATCCTGCTAAGGGGCCCTCCTACCTGTACTGGGCCAAAAGGTAACCATTTTTTTTAAGTCGCACCTGATACCTCAGTTTTCTCAATTCAATCATCCCACCCCATTTTGTCTACAATAGTTACCAAATATAGTGTTTTCCCCATAAAGAACTAGGAGAAAGAAAATAATTGTACACATAATTGAAAGAAAAATAATTGTATGTGATTGAATCACCTTCACAGCTATAAAATCAGTTTTAGGGTCTGGGCTGCTTGATTGTGCTAGTAGCCTACTCAATGAGGCTGACCTGGGTCTGTCTGGACTGGCTTCCCCTGATTCCCTTCAATATCAAACGTAGACTATTTAAACAATCATGTTAATACTTCATATAGGCCCTAGGCCTAATTCACTATATATGTGCATATTGTCCAGTTTGCAGAACAGAAAATCAAAGTTAATCCATTAGGCTACTTTCCATTTTGCAGGTTAAGAAAGTATCTAAACCGAAGAAAGCTTGACTGATATTGTAAAACCATTTACTTGTTTTAAAAAATGTATGGGAAGAGTGAAATCGCCGATTAGGGTAGCCTACTTTCATCTCGAGCACACACGTTAGGGCTATTATGAACATATGGTTAGTAGGCTATGAGGCTATTATTAGGCTACCTCAGCAAGATAACTCCAAAAGTTATGGAAGGATTTCGAATTCAGGAAAGGTCTGAAATGACTCAAGGAAGGAATACATTTTGGGAGTGATGCGCACTTAGGCGGAGGTCTGCGCTCTCGGAGTGCTTATCTAATTTATTTATTTATTTCAAAATGTAGCCAGTCGCCGCGGCATTCAAAAAACGCAAATTGTGGTTATATTTCACAACTTTTGCAAAGTAGACTCCTCTGACTGGGAAAGGCTGGCAAGCAAGCCACAGACAGATCAGGGGATTCACTGCCCTGTTAGGCAGCAACACGCGCATGAGAGATGCAAACAAATGGATCAATTTAGGCTACTCAGATTATTTGTTGACATTAAACCGAGGAACGAACACAAGTTTACCCGACTGCTGTTCCCGCTGTTCATTCTCGTGACGTTTCTTCCTCTGTTTGTAATTCGGTTTCATGATTATTGTCGCTATAAAAACTGTACAGTAGGCTACCTGTCGCTTGACTCAAGGGGAGACGGTGTAGGGGGCCTTCATTAACTTGCGGGGCCCTACGCAACTTGCGTAGTGTGCGTATAGGGAGAACCGGCCCTGATCAGCTACACGTATTACGGTTGAGAGTGTCAAGTGCCTTTGTTCATTAGGTGCTAGTTTGTGAGGCGAAGTAGACGCTGTGAATCCCTGATTGGTGTAAGAGACTCATAATAAACACTTTCAAGCTCTGCTTACTCTCAGGCAAACATCCTACGGTGCTTTTCATGCCAAAGCTGTTCATTTTCAAAAATCTAGGGTAGGTTCACAATCACAAGTTAATCATGAAAAGATTAGCAATATTGGTCCTTAATTTAGGCCAAGTGTGATTAGAGCACGAGGAGAGTCTGAAACATATGGTTGCCTAACCAACTAAAGAAATAGGTACATTTACAATCCATTTAGCTCAGCAGGAGAGAGGCTAAGTGGAGTTTATCTGCTGTAGAGCGGCTACTACACCACTCCTTTCAGGCTGTTCCACAGAGGTAACAATGTTCTTGTTTTCTTTTCTCCACAACAACAACAACAAAAACAACAACAACAGCAGTGAAACAAGGATGGATTAGTTTGAATCAAGTGAGATTGAAAGCAGCCTTTGCCAACAGCTCCACCATAGATTCCTCCCACATCGCAAAAGCATCCGCCAAGTGCTTTCACAGCAGCAACCCACCACCAAACAGAACCAACGATACTAAGCTCCTTGCTGAAATATATAGAAGTTGAAAAAAAAAAAAAAAAAGATTATAGCAACATCATCTTCATCAAACATACAATTGTCAACGCTTGGTTCTGCTCCTAATCAATAAACTGATGTTTGCTTTCTCTAAAGCTTTATTAATCTTTTGCTGAACTTTGGCAGGGTTAACAGGGACATGTTTGTCATAGGCTTAATCTTCATGGCAATTCATGCGGAGGAGCTCTACTCCACACCTTCACTGTTGGCACCAGACTGCTATCTTTGGAGGTGGCTGGTTGAATGTGGCAGATTAATTTAGCAATAATTAATCCCTGACATGCTTAAACACAGTCTAGGCCTCATCCCCGCCTGCTTCATTGTTCAACGGATTCATTATGAAGCTTATCAAACAACCCCCAGATTTTTTATTTTTTTTTTTATTTCTTTCCCTCTCCCACTTCTTCCTCCGAGTAGAGCATTTAGGTTGTGCGCGGGATTGCTAGGCTCTTGTTTCTCATGCCGTTACAGAGTGTGTCACAGCATGTAACAGGATTATTTTATGTTTCGCTGCCACTTAACTCCTCTGTGGGGCAAAAAAAAAAAAAAAAAAAAAAAGATGACAGCACAACAGCATGTGAGCAGACTGGGGACACTTCCTGTAAGTGGATATCTAGCTGCCTGTTGAGCAGAGCTTGAAGAGGGAACTTTTTCCTTCGCTGGCTCTTATCTGTAGTTGACTCTCTTATCTTCAGCTCTGTCCTCTCAGGTTTCAAAGTCTGCACAAAATTCAAACTTTTGAGAGGATTTGAAAAGGGTCTCTTCTGTGGTAAAGTCAAACACACATCACAGAAAATGGAATAGCTGCAGATATGGTATAATGTGCTCTACGATTACACACTGATAATTACCTTCAGAATCAGCAGACATGCTAAGTAGACATTGTTATCCAAAGCATGGATAGGTTCAGTCAGAGCCAATAATGTGTGCACCTCCGGAATCAACCTATTGATATTAATTTGACCTACTACCAGTCTGATAGTGTAATGAATGTGGGTGTCCCTTACAGAAATTTCAGGTTGTTGGTGATGCCAGAAATTATGACAGATGCCACACATTTCTGGCACGGGCATATTTTCACAAGCAAATTAGGTTTCTGGCAAACGGTTGAAGTTAACATTTGGCAATGTTGCAGCAAATTTGATGCAATTTCCTATGCAAATTAGGTTTGTCACCAGAAGTTCACTGGAAGTTTGCTATTATTGGCAAAGTATTGGCAAGTGTGGTGGCAAATCACTGCCGAACACATTTGCCACTACTGGCAAACTTCTCATTGTTGCCAGAAATGTGCTGCACGCTTGCCTCTAGTGGCCAACATTGGCACTATTTTCAAGTGAACTTGCGTTTGAAAGTAGTGGTTTCATCCAATCCTGAGTAAGGATGTTCAAGCCAGGCACGGTCTCGCTGCATTTATATGCTAATTGGAGTCACAAGCTCTCCACTTACGCCAGAGTACGTTTCCGTCAATATGTGGCACCGACAAACATAGCATTCACTTTTCATGGAGTATTTGTGTCCCACAAACTACCCACAAGTGACGCCATGCACACTATGTCTTCTCTGTTACGTTTGTGTACCAACTCTGAGCATGTTTGTCAATCGGTATAGAATAGAATTTCCCACATCCATATAGTGTCAATGACACAACAACAACAACAACAACAACAACAACAACAACAACAACAAAACTACAAAATGTCAGGTTTTTGTGTGAAGACCTATCCTCTGCTCCCGGGTCTGCTGCTCCATGCAGGACCTTGACTTGGCACGGCACGTCCAATTGAATGTGAAGACGCCTTCCAACCGCCTTCGGCCAGAGAGCACACTGGCATCACCAGCCCACCGGTGCCAAAGCCCTCCGTTAGTCTTGGGCCGTGTCACCTGCCGCTCATTAGCCATCTGCTGTCTGTGCTGCTCTTCATTGTACATTGTCATGTGTGTTGCTCCAGGATGTGCGCTGTGATTGGTTAGAATGTGATTGGTTGGTGCTAGGTGAGACTAGCATTGACATTTCGCAGCAGAACATCAAATGGGTTTCTCACTCCAGGACTCAAAACACTATTCTCAGCTCTATCAAAGTGTGCCCGCAGCCTCATTATCTCCTCAGCAGAGCTGTACGACTACTACACTGCTTAACAGTCAGATTGCTGGCCAAATGATTATTGTCGGGGACAAGATATGGCCACAAAGAGATTAAGTGAGTTTAATGGAGTCGAGCTCTTGGCTCTCTACTACACCGTGGCAAATTGTTAGCGGCGCCAAGGCCCTATTGCCAAGGCTCTGCCAGTGAGAAGCAGGCATGTGAGATGATATAAAATATGAATGCCTTCTGTTACATTCACACAGGGTGGCTGAAGCTACCCTAAAATGGACCTAACGACGGCCCTGCGTTTGAGGGTGTCCCAAGATTGACAGCTGAACCTGCAGTCATGTCCCTGTAATTGCTGTTTAACTTTGCTAGCAAGTTGTGAGTAGTTAGCTTGCTCACATGAGTTGGCTGGATTACAGTAGGTATCAAACCATTGCTCTGAATATTTGTTACAACAATGGGATTTTTAGACTCTACCTATGCCTATCTATTTCTTGCAAGATGTTACTGAATCTAATGGACTGTTATCAAGAGTCAAGAGGTCTGCCATCACATCTGCAGGCGATATGAGCAGCAGTACAAGCATCGGTCAAAGTTGAACTTTTCTCAACTTTCTGTCTCAAGCAAAGCTACTGAAACAAAGCGATGGAACCAGTCGAGGCCTCTGCAGGTCCCACGTTAGCCATGCAAAGTAAATGAGAAGCGCTTCTGCTGATGCCTCGTCTGAGAACATGTGTTCTCATTGTTGGTGTTCAAAGAACGATTTGCAGGGAACTCAAAGCTCTTTACAGGCATCACAAGGGAGTCATGTCACCAGCTATAAAGCATACCGTACACTGGTGCACTAACTGCAGTCTGCTCCTCTGTGGGGACTGATAAGAGGAAATGAACCATAATTACAGGACAGTATCGTATCACAGCTGCTGAAGCGGAGTCTATGGGAGCTGTTCTGGAGAAATGTACAGTGCATGCTCTGGTGGCATTTGTGCTCAGAGGTGGACACAGTGTTACCAGATTGGGTGACTGATTTCCGCCCAATCACCCCGCCGTCTTCAGCAAAAAAACGCCCGATGAAGTTTTTCTCATAGAGGACCATTGAACTCAAAATGTTATTTACCCGCCTACAGCTTATTTTCCCCCGCCGAACGATATAAAAGAAGCCCAATTGGGCGGGCACCCGCCCAATCTGGCAACACTGGGTGGACAACTCCAGCTTCAGAGAGTAAAAGGCCGATCATGTATTGGTTATACCTGTGCACTTATCAAAGGTGATCTAATCAATTAGCTGCTCTACCTGGCTGAAGAGGTGTGCTAATCAGGTGGTTTAAATTAATGGTTGACACCGATATGTGATAGGACTTTTAGTTTCTGAAACGGGATTTTTCCAACTCTGTGCTCATTAGTATATGTTGTGGTTTTGGGCTGTACTACTCAACCCCAACCAATCCTCCGTCTACCAAACTCAGGTACACATCCCGCATCCTTAAACCAAGCTTATGTCGATGATGAATAGTATTGCATTGTATGTATCCCCCCCAAGGTCATGCATCAATGGTAGGCTACTGTACCAGCTGCCCAAAGACTGCAGTCACTGACAGATTGCTGGGAGTGATGAGAAGAACCAATGACAGCTTCTGCTGGTAAGAAAATATCAGACACTGGCCTTTTTCGTGTTATAAAGGTTTTTCAGAGATTTCCGAGATGTACAGGACATTTTTGGGGGTTATTACCTTTCCTACGACATTCTGTTCAACTTTTTGAAAATCCTTCCAAGTCTTTTATCTCTTTCTCCCTTATGATGTGATGCCCGTTGTTCCACACTCACACTGTGTTTGAAGTTCACGGGAGGAGCTTGGTTGCTTTGATGACAAAAATTGCACACACACCAAAGCCTACAGCCAAATGGTCATAACTGGCCATATGTAGCAAAAATGCATCATAGGATTTTTTTGAAGTGACCTCTGAAACGTTTGGTATCTACAAAGAAATATGTACAACTCTTGCAAAGAATAGGTCATCCGATTTAACTTAGCCCAAACTTTCCTATCAGTATAACATCAAGGCTCAGGATTGTCTCTTGCATGAGCTGAGTCTACGGACATTTTGTTTTTCTTCTGACATTTTGCAGGATGTCTCTTCATCCCTCCTCACTTACTTGCTTACATTTTAACTTATGAGTGAACTTATGATAGGTACATGATCCATACATATACCCAAACACAACTATATACACATATACGAACACACACACACACACACACACACACACACACACACATACGCAGAGCGAGAGAGAGAGAGAGAGAGAGAGAGAGAGAGAGAGAGAGAGAGAGAGAGAGAGAGAGAGAGAGAGAGAGAGAGAGAGAGAGAGAGATGACACAAACTCAGAAAATGTTCGGTCTGACTCCGGCATTTACTAAGGTTAATCTCGCAGGCCTTTCTATGATCACACCAGGACAGATGGGGTGGGATAGGAAACATGTCCTTTTTTAATGGAGTGGCTGCTATTTTTACTGCCCTGCTGCTCTCTCTCTCTCTCTCTCTCTCTCTCTCTCTCTCTCTCTCTCTCTCTCTCTCTCTCTCTCTCTCTCTCTCTCTCTCTCTCTCTCTCTCTCTTCATCCTCCATCCTCTCCCTCCTTCTCTACCCCTTCACATCTTCACTCTCTCTTGCCACTGCCTCTCTTCCTGTCTGACTTTCCATCTTTTCTCCTCACACACTCTGTCTCTTCCTCGCCATCATCTCTCTCTCCCTCTCTACCACTTCACCGCATCTCTCTCTCCCCACTCCCTCTCTTTCTGTCCATCTTTTCTCCTCGCATACTTTCTTTCTCTCTCTCACTCTCTCTCTACCACTTCGCATCATCTCTCTCTCCCCACTCCCTCTCTTTCTGTCCATCTTTTCTCCTCGCATACTTTCTTTCTCTCTCTCACTCTCTCTCTACCACTTCGCATCATCTCTCTCTCCCCACTCCCTCTCTTTCTGTCCATCTTTTCTCCTCGCATACTTTCTTTCTCTCTCTCACTCTCTCTCTACCACTTCGCATCATCTCTCTCTCCCCACTCCCTCTCTTTCTGTCCATCTTTGCTCCTCACATCCTCTCTCTCTCTCTGCCCCAACCCCCTGCTTTCTTCCTCATCCAGATTCCCTGTCACCCTTGGAGAGGACAAATCGCGTTGATTAGGGATTTAGGCTTCGCTGCCTCGGGGTTCCGCAGGCTGAGGTGGCAAGCCAAGACGGTGACCTCTACTGGTGGGAGGTTAACGTGGCCGCTTATTGACATGTCTACTGGCACGGCTCCGCCTGCTAATTCCTGGGATTCAGATTAAGCTTTGCTGGAGTCAGCTGGCAACACCGCACAGCACTTTTGCACAGATATTTGATTCGATTTGATTAGATTCAACGTTATTGTCATTGTGCATAGTACAAAGTACAAAAACAACGAAATGCAGTTTGCTTCTAACCAGAAGTGCAAAAAAAAGCAGAAAAGTGATATACAAAGTATAGTGTAGATAGGTGGTGCATAGACAGGTCAGGGCATATAGTGCAGTGTAGATAGTTGGTTTACAGAAGGTGGTTTACAGTAATATCAATTGAATATATGTGCAGTGTAGCAGTGTAATGAGAGCAGATGTATTGGCCAGTCAGATTTAACCTGCCTACACGGTTGCAAAGAGGCTGAGTTGTTTAGATGGTGGATTTGACTCTTGGTTCATTTAACCCTTAGATGCATAGGCTACCAATACCTACACTCTTCCATGAGTGGGGTCAAAAATGACCCCAATTAGAATGCATGCGTTTCTTGCTGTAAACTCAAATAATGTCTCTCATTTTGGTTAAAGATGATGATTTTTATTATATATTTGTCTAAAATGTTTTTATTTCATGTTGGACATATTGATGCATCAATTTTTATTAACATTTTATTACAAAACAGCTTTTAGATAGGCAAAAAAGGTAAACATCCTAAAATTATCTCAACATAGGTGAATAGGGTAAAATTTTTAACTTAGAGATATCTTCATGAAACTTTACCAGTTGAATACTCACATAAATAGGAGAACAAAACGTATTGCAAGTTTTCTGTATTTAGGTTTAAATATGCTAATTAGGTCATGCCTAATTAAATATGCGCTAATTTGCATATATGTTTTGATGCGAAGAATCTGACCATTGGAAAAAGCCAGGTTGAAAATATATTTTTTGTAGTGTTAATATATCAAATAAAAAAACATTTACAGAGGTGATTATGAATATCTTCCTTTGTTATCCAGTAAATCAGAAGGTACTGCCAATTGGCTTAAAAAAATGGATTTTTGCCCTATTTTTAGGCATAAAAAGTCATACAAATCAGGCCAAGAACGCTATATCAACAAATCCCTCTGTAAATATCGCTTGGTGAATTCTGCTTCACAATTATAGGAAGAGCGGACATCGAAGGATCAAAAAGCGACGTCGCTATGAACGCTTGGCCGCCACATTATATGATGATACTTAGATTTATGTTGTTGTGTAAAAATAGCCTTCAGGATGGTGAAACTGCTGACATGAGATGTGATAATCAACAGTAAATGTATACCTCACTGCCACAGTTGATAAAAATCAAAAGATCCTAGGGTTAACTTTTGAAATTCCATAGAAAATGCTTGGGGTCATTTTTGACCCCACCTATGCGGATCGGTGGTACTGATACAAAACATTAAATTACTTTAAAAATATAACAGTTTGACACAAATCCAAATGGCCTCATGTCAAAGACAACCTATTTGAGGAATACATAGAAGGCTAAATGAAAAAAAATTAAAATGAAGAAGATACTGCAAGAAAACAACCTCTGGGGTCATTTTTGACCCCACTTATGCATCTAAGGGTTAAAAAAGAAACTGGGTCACAAACTTTTCCTCAGGCTTTTAGTAAAAGGAAAAAAAGACAAAACACATTTGGATAACACGCTAAAATATGGTTCTTAATGAGCATACTGTTTTATGCTGAACAGATGACTCAGTAAATTGAAAGAGAGATTGAAATCCAGACGAGAAAATAAGCAGTGAAATAACAGGCAATCTAACAACAATCAAAGTTCACATCTTCTAAATATGAAGTTGATTATATTCATAAAAAGATGTCTGGCAAAAAAATAAAACTAACTAAACTGAGCAACAATTACTGCAAAAGAGAGGGAAAATGTGATGATGTTTGTGTTCACTTCAGTCAGTGTCTTTCCCCATTCAACCCATGCAAGAGAGAGAGAGAGAGAGAGAGAGAGAGAGAGAGAGAGAGAGAGCGAGAGAGAGAGAGAGAGAGAGAGAGAGAGAGAGAGAGAGAGAGAGAGAGAAGGAGAGCGAGCTCTTGATGTGCCTCATATGTGCCACACCATGCTCCCTAGAGTCTGTTGCTCTGTCTCTCTGGACACGGAGCTTCACTTTGGCTTATGTTTTCACAGCACCCCCCCACACACACACACACACACTCCCACTGACAAAAACAGCCTTAATATAAAACTTGTCAGACTTGTATCGCTCCATTCATGCTGGTTTGTCCCTTGTAAAGCCCTGTTTCTGTTCCCTAGGCTTTATCTCCCTGCCTTGGTACACAGAGAGCCTGCTGCTATGACCTATTGCAGAGATATCCATGCAGCTCTCAGCCGCCAGATTGTGTTCCAGAGAGGAGGTGGCAGGATGCTCCTGACATTTAATGCATGAAAATGAATATGTTCATCACCTTGTCTGCTACAACTCGACTTGTTCATTAAATATGCTATACTGACTTTCCTCAGGTTTATCTGACGTGTTCATAAAGAGGGGGGTTTGCGCTACCATGAAGTGGTGAAAAATAATGATACTGCATTATTTATTACATTAAGCACTATGCAAATACATGTAAATCAATGAATGCTGGTTATTTGTTTCTGGTTTTTCAATTGTATTTTTATCCAAAAAATAAGACAAGCCTTCTTTGGTGATGATTTGTCTACAGAGGTATAGCATTAATCTGCCAGAGATGTGTCATATCCTTGACGTGAGGCAATGTCTAGAGGTGAACAAAAGGCATTACCTCAAACAACTATAGTGTTTTTTTAAGAGCACGTCGAAAAAGAAAAGCACTATTTGGAAATTGATACTCCACAGCAATGTGACAGATGAAATTAGATGGAAATCTGCACTCCGTTCCTTCAGCTTATTTATATCGAACAATTTGTCAGCCTGAATGAAAAGGGAGATGGATGATTGTGTGGCATTAATGGCTTCTGTCCTTGATTGTTTCTTCTGAATTTACAATAGCAATTTCCATCCAGTGGGAGCACGCTGAATGCCCATTAAACCGCACAGGAAGGTCTCCGTGTCCCACCATATGAATTACAATATGAGGAGGAAAAGGCAGTAAAACCATGGAACAGTGGCAACAGCCACAGGTGTTATATTACAGTGGCTTGAGTACCACTATAGCGATGACCCTCATCTCACTGCACCAGTTCTGGCCCATGAACCCATGGCGGTTTCCAATAATAGTGTGTTTTCGTGTTTTATGAATTCTTGGCTCGGTATGTCTTTGTTACAGTAAAATGGTCCACATCCAAAGAATTCCCCTTTATAAAAAACAAACAAAGATGACACCTCTACTGTACACCCCAAATAATAATAATAATAATATTTTTAAAAAATTGTTTGTGAACTAAATTATGCTGCATGACATGAGGCTATTTTTTCTTTTACAGCAATAGACCCAAGAAAGTTTCCATGGCCCTGTAGTGTGCCTGGAGACAGTGTCAACTATGGATGAATGCTGGAATGAATGCAGTTGAATTGAACTGAACCAGGCAAACACAATGTAGAACAGAACAACGAAGCCTGGACTTCCATTATTTTAACGTCTTTCCAGCTGTTCTGTCTGATGAGATGATGTTGAATTTGAATATCCAATCTCTGCTTATCGCGAACAGGCTGTAATGTTCATTGGCCTGTTTTATCATTTTTGATTAAATGTCCGAGACAACCACCCCAGCGTTCATGAGTACTGCATAAGCTCCAACAGCCAAAACACAAAATGAAGAGTTGATCCAGAAAAGATGATCAAATGAGATTTGTAGTACCCCCAGCTGTATAGTTGGTCAGACAAATGTTTGCCTTTTCATTAAATTGCAAAATTACATAAAATAGAAGATAAAATCACACAAACATGGGGTGAGGTTGATGAGCTGGAACTGGGATGGGATCAGAAGATGCGCACCAGTCCGAAATAAACTAGGGCTCCCATGAACACTTGGATCAACATGAGGGCAGGATGCAGAATTGCTCAAGCACTTGGATCGACATGTAGCCTGGTAGTAAACCAGACCCTGGAATCTTTCAGATAAAGGGTCTGGCCACGAATAATGAAAATGGCCCAACTCGAGTGCGGCACCAAGCATGTATTTGAAAATCTCACTGCACGCAAATGGAAAACACTACGACCAATGTTTACTCTGACTGATTCTGGACTTTGACGCAATTGTATATTATACACTGATTTGATTGGTTATACCCCAGATGGTTGGGGTTAGATGTAACGTGCCTCATTGCTCATGGCCAGAGTATCTTTCGGACACAACTCAAATTGTGCTCTCGCAAGAGCTATGGATTTCTATGGGTAATGGACATGAGGGCAGGATGCAGCATTGCTCAACTGGCGCTGTCTCAACTCACTGATGATGACGTGGTGTTGTATAATTCTGACACACGTCTGAGACGTATTGAGTAAATCCCTCATTTACATTCTTGCCTCCCATTGAAGTGCAGGTTTAGTCACCGCTGATTAGTATGATTAGTCCCCTGATTGTAGCACAGCACGTGTTTAATGAAATGTACGGTTATGGTTGTGGGCGGGCTCACTGAGTTCCATGCTATAGCCTTATTTCCCCCAGGAGTCTTCTCCATGCAGATGCTCTGCTTTATACCCCTGTGTACCCATTTGCACATGTCCTGTCTCTTGCACGCATTATGCGTGACAAACACACACACACACACACACACACACGCGTGCTCAGGGCGCTCACACACCGGGCTTGGGTCCTAGGAGACATAATGTTGACATAGTCATAATTCGGCCTGTGGTCAGATGAGAGGCCCCGTGTTAATCTGCTGTCTCTTGTTTTTAATTAATGGCCACTCTCTCTGTGTTAGTGTCATGGTGACGATTATTCCCGCCATAATGAATGAGTGTGCAAACACTCACACGCACACATACACACGCATACACACACACACACACATGCTTCACCGACGTCCCCATTTTATGGTGTTTATTTGTCTCTTCGGCGTGTTGTTTGTCTGTTTGTTTTTTGTTTAGTTCTGTTCAGTTTGTCTATGTTGTTACTTCAGTCGTCCATCCTTGCCTCTCTGCCCGGTGACCCTCACCTCACGACGGACCTGCGGCGGTGGCGGCGGCCTGTCGTCCCGTGGCCTGGCCCTGGTCCGGCCCGGCGGCGGCCTTAACTCCACGAGCGGCGGAGCGTGAAATGAAGAGCCGCAATAACGTGGCTGCAAGGTGTGCCACCATGACACATCGCCCCCGTGATGAGCGCTGGATAATTCATGGCGTCACTCGGCGACTGTCCTGGCCCATTGAGCCCCGGAGTGATCGCTGCAAGGAGATAAAAATGGAAGGAAAAAAAATAGAGACAGAGACAGAGAAAGAGAAAGAGAGAGAGAAAGAGAAAGAGGTTGGGTGTTTAGCCAAATATTTTGTTGAGATAATTTGGGAATGTCTGGGTTTTTGGTTTCGAAAAACAAACACGTACACATGAAACCAATGGCTGAGTCTGAGCTTTCTTTTTCCATTAGTCTTGTGGAATAATGCTAGAAAAACCGTATTGACAAAATGTAACCGAA
>NC_085006.1:26374448-26419448 GCF_963854185.1 Sardina pilchardus
AGCGTTCTACTATTGTGTTTGTGTGTGTGATGAGCATGAAATATAAAATTCATGGCAAATTATTCAAGGGCAGACTTGCTGAAGGAGATTTATGCAACTGCTTTATTACAGAGAACTCCATTTCAGACATATACTGTACAGTACACACAGAGGGGTAAATGTGTTTTTGTTATTTATTTGATACAGTAATGTAAAGCAAACTTCAAGGTTTCTGTAAAACGACCATGTTGCAGAGGCACACATGGCAGTATGTAGCATTTTGTGGCAAGCAGCTCCCATGTGACAAAATGTTCTACCTTTGCCAGGTTTCTTCAGTTCCTTCCAGCCTGGGTCACTTTGTTTGGTGCTGAACCCAGTGTCTCTATTCATGCTGAAATTCACAAAGAAACATCCTGGGCCTGAGCAGAGTCATTTGTTTCCATCAACCAATTACACAATTAGTTTCAATCTCACTTCCATCTTGCAGTGGAACAGCTAACATATAGGCAAAGTTTTCATGTAGTTGGGGCCTATTTGAAATCCAATCGGCTACACTACAGCGACAACAGCTTCCGGAAGAAGAATGGTTGTCCTGTACAACAGTTTTCACTAGAGGAACAACATTCTTCACTAACATTCCTCATTTTTCCCTCAACTTCCACCCTCAAGAAAAGGAACTCATAGTTGGTCATATTAAGAGAGGACACATTAAGGAAAGTAAACAGGATCAGAGTCACTAGAGTGGAGTGCTTATTACAACGGTCATGAAGTTCAGACGCCATAAAGTACGGCTCGCTAGCTGTTCATCATCTTTAAAGCGAGGAGAGCAGGGAAACCTACGCAAAGCCATGTTCACCATTTCTCTCTCTCTCTCTTTACTTCTCTCTGTCTCTCTATCTGTAGTACATATCTCTCCTTTCCAATCTCTCTCTCACTCTCCGTGTGCCTATTTCCCCCATCACAATCTGTCTCAGTTTCTCTCTCTGTGGTCTGTCTCTCCTTCCCCCTATCCATCCACCTCTCCATCTCTCTGTCTCTCTCTGCCTGTCTCTTTCTCTCTCTCTCTCACTCATTCTCTCCATTTCCATCACAAAAACAAGATCTCATTTTTTAGTGTTTGTCTTTCCGCTTTGGTGCTTTGAGGCCAGCACTCCCCCGTATCTCTAAACAATCTTTAGAGACGCCGTGGCCTTTCAGCAAAGCCTGGCCCGCGGCTGTCATTACTGGATGCCTCGATTGCTGAAAAGGGCCTGGCAGAAAATGGACTAAATTGGGGAAGATGGGCAGATGAGATCAACGATGCATCGCTCTCTAATCTTTCAACTGAAAAGAAAATGGGTGGGAAAAAAAAGTGTGAAAGCAACAAAACAGAAAATCAAATTTGATGTTAAAAGGCTGTGTCATGGGTTTGGCGGGGGAGGAGGGGGTAAGAAGTTCATGGTAGACAACATTAGCATGAGCAACGCCATTAGCATTAGCAGAAGCGTGATTTACAATTGAAATCTGCTGTCCCTGAAAGTAGCTTTGTTTCTTGAAGGCAAATCAGCTGACCTCACACGAGCACTCACAGTATAACGATGCAAATGAAATGTACATTATTAAAAGTGTATACATATTAAATTATTTAAATGAAATAATGAGTTGCAGATATATTGTTTGTTTTGTTGGTTAATGAAGAAATTGTGATATAATCTTGAATTTCCCCTAATACATTATGGCATGTTTCATTCTTTTAACCCCATTTTTATATGCTCAGTCTTAACAGTAACAATGACACATGCAGACTTCATCACAGGAATTTCTCAAGGCAACATGAGGTACCTTAACGACCCTCTGAAACAGGTTCTGTTCTCCAAATTGAATGTCTGAAGTCATATGCATAGACCAGAGAATGTCTTTGTGAAGAGCAACAGAAAAAAAAAATCTTTAATGGATTCATGTCCCAGAGGAGTTTAAGCTGACCGACAGTGCCTGACACATGTCAATCAAACTGGCAAGGGCCTCCAGCTGATTGATGAGATCACTCTCCAGCTTCCTGCCACAATAGACCCATCTCACTTGTCCACACAGCTATGCATTATAACCGGACAGTCTCCGCTGAGATGTCTTCTGTTGCCCTCAGCCCTCCAGGAGGTGAACAGGAACAACTCTGTCTTCCCAATCCTTCATCGCAGGCGTGTGGTGGTGGAGGAGGACTGGGCTGCGATTCCTGTACAAGTGCAAGCACAACACTGGAGACAATGACAGACATCAGGGCCTGCAGGGGAGGGTGGTGTTAACATGGATTAATAACACGGCAACAAGCCTTTCAAGCACACCTGTCTAGTCACGCTCGATGGGGTAACCTAATTTATTGTGCCACACACTCTGGGCCAATGCTGTCAACTTCCACACAAGGTACAGTATATAGGATGAAAGTAACCATAGCAGCAAGGGACACATGTTCTTTGGATTGCATATAGGACCCCGTGCAGGGGCTAACTGGACATATTTGGACTTGATCAAGGATAAGACATTTAATAAAGAATAGAATATTAAATTAAGGAGAAATGTTCTAATAACTAATAGAATGTGAAGAAGAATTAAGCCAAACCCTCTTGGCTAACCTTAGGTTGTCCTTCCTCTTCCTCTTTCCCCCTCAGAATGTAATATGTGCATGTCATGCAGTCAATACATTGGTTTGGGAAACGCAAGCTCTGCTACTCTTTCTCATCAACATGGAGTGATGTAGGCGCTGCGATCAATTCCCCGGTCCTGATTAAATGCCTGATGTACGCAGCAACACACCCATTCCTATCCCATACATGTTATTTTAAGCTTGGCCAAGGCCTACCGAGCAATTACAGCACTGCAGTATCACTGAGGCGTGACCTTTGTTAATAACATGACTTGGTGAAAACCTTGATACTAAGCTTGGCTGGCTAAATTTGGACCCTACAGAGAACAGCATGAAAACAAAATACTAATGAACAGGGTAGGCAGCTCGACACTCCACATAATTTGGTGCAAGCATCATTTTCTTAGAGGCGAAGGGGTGATAAATGGCCTATTTAGAAACACATTTCCGTATTTAACATCATGGTGCCTGGGCTTTACTCCACATTACACAAATCGCTTGCAACAAAACAAGACTTCAAACAGAAACAGTTATATGTTGTTGTCTGATTTATAGTTTACAGCGTTAATTATTGTTTGTAGAGACAAAAATATATTATTGCCACTGCTTGTTTACAATTTTATAATTAGTAACTTTAGACAGGTTAGATTTAGAGCCATACATGAACTGTGTTGATGTGAAATACGTGCCTCTTTGAACATCTATCTCCATCATGGTAATGCAAGCGCCAGCGTAGTTCTGCTGGTAAGACTGAATAGCCATGTAATGCCCATTCATTACCTATAGCCAATAGGCTACTACACCTGTCTTTATAATGAACTTGGTCACGTACCTGTCTCGCTGCTTTCAGATACCGACTTTTGAAGACCCTCCTCCCTCCCCAACCACCACCAGTTTGGTCCCTGTCCAGCTGTCCAGGGGTAGGCTCCGCCACTGCCGTCTCATTTCGGCAGGATCTGCAGGGTCCGATTGCTTCAAGACCTGGACCGAGGACGGGCCTACGCCAAAGACTTTCCGTATTGCCAACTGTCATGTTTGTTAATCCAATAGGAATTAAATCACTGTCTTATTCTTAAACGGCCTTCCCGAGTCTCCCTGGCTCAAATCTGTGCAGTTCCTCTTGAAACGTTGCTCCGTCTATTGTCTTTTCTAGCATCTCCTTAGCAATTCCTTAACAAGGCCACCATCCACCAACTTTCTCTGTGCCTGTGCAAGTCTCTCCCTCTCTCTCTCTCTCTCTCTCTGTATGTCTCTCTTGCTCTCTTTCTATCTATCCTTTTATCCTACTCTCTACTCCACCTGGTGAGATAAGGCCTTCTCTGTCTGCCGAGGCTAAAGGACATACTTCCAGAGCAAGTGGTGTCAGTGGTGTCACCTGTGTCGTGTCCAACAAGAGCAGACCGCCTGTACTTCTCTAACCAGAGCTAGAAATAAGTGGAGTGCTACTAGTGATCGAGCTTATTTGCTCCCCTGAACTGACCATTGATGCACTCTTCTTTCTCCACAGACTTCTGAAGTTTGCCTACAATAGAACCCAGAACTGGTATTCTTTCCCATATTCTGTAAGGAGATCTGGTTACCATCTTTGCCCATATAAGGACATACAGATATCCTCCTTATATGGGCAAAGATGGGCAGCTCGGTGTCCTTTTAGTAGGCAAATGTCAGAGGTCTATTTTCTTACTTGTTACTCTGCACTGAGACTTGAGAGTGATGCGGCCATCGGTGTATTTGATTCCTGGCCTTAACAGCTGTCATGACATTTAGCCGTAGTGACATCCACACTCTGTTGTGTAACTGGACTTTAAATGTCAAAACAATCGCCGGCATGCTATGCCCTCCAGTGGGTTGAGCTCCACAAGAGGGGTGCTAAACTTCCATAATGTTTTTTTTTTTTTCCATTCTTGAGCAGAAGTATTCTGACTTAAAGATCATGTTGCAGGTTAACCACCACTATTGACTATATTAATGGGTACATAAAGCACTCAAGATAGGCATTTAATCTAAAAAATAAATGTCTCCAAATGGTGCTAAAAGACAGTTTTTGTTGTTTTTGGTATACTGGCCGGGTTTCTTTTTACATGTAATACGCAATTTGGTGATTAAGTAACTTTGGGAGACATGGAGGTAAGGTAGCCTCAGCGTATTACGTAGTAGAACTATGGCGACTGACTGGGATGAGGAAGAGGTGGCAAGAAACACTGATAACATGTATGATGGCCCGCAGCTGTATAATTTCAAACCTGTCAGACACGAGAGGGCAAATGAGGAATTGCCAAGAACTGATGGCCATCAAAGCCAATTAAATGCATAGTCCGAGGAACATGGGTGGAGAGTAGGTGAAGTGTCCTGTTGAGATGCTAATATTTAGCAACGCAGCAACAAGTGCTGGAGCTAGTCTACGAACAACAGTACGTACAATAATTACACATATTTGTTTTTACTGTCAGTGCACAGCACTGAGTGAATGCCAATGTTTTCTCGTTTTCTTTATATCTAGTGACAGTGATCATGTCAGATAAGTAGATCTAAAAATAGAAGTGTTAACCTGTGAGAACCTGTGACACCCCATCCCTAATTAAATCTTTCCCCGATGTTGTAAACACGATTAGCTATCCAAAGTTTTGATGGTAAGCTTACGAGCTCCAGTAACAGCATCTTTGCCTGTTTATTTGATTTCTAAGCATTTACCTCTTCCTCCGGTGGCTGGTCATGTCTTCAGCGTAATTATTTTCCATATCTTCTCCCCGTGTTTGATTGTTATTGACACCATCAGTATATCACTGCTTTTCCAGAGAGGGAGAGAGTAGTAAGTGTGTCTGTGTCGCTGTGTTTGCGGTGGAGAGCTTGTGCAGTAGGGAAGTGAGTGCATTTTGGTTGATGGTTGCAGGGTGAACCAGTAGATGTAAAGTGCCTCATTCAGCCTCCAGGACGCTGCTTGCACGCTGCCTGAAATGTTTGCTGAAGATAGCATACACACATTTCAGGTGGGATCATGCTCTCCATCAAGCCAGCCCGCACGAGTATGTTGATTGTGAGTCCTATGAACAAACTTAAACAGTTATAAGCGACAAGAGATGTGTTGCATACTCATCCAGTACCATCAATCCCCGTGCACTGCACACAGGCAGGCTATACAGTGTGTATGGAGTTATTGGCAGGTAGTATATGGAAGCCTCTACCCTCCTGTCTGCATGGTGTCAGCCATCAGGCAGCAATTTCAGAATGATGACGAGACCTATCATGGCTTTCAATGGCCTCGATTGGATGGGAATGAATGAAAAACATATTGGCATGTACAACATGAATAAAATTACTTTTTTTTTTCAGTTCAAGATTTAAGCTATGACTGTTCTGTTGTGATTGCTCAGCCACCTTCTCAAGACTCAAGTGTTAGGCTAAAAAAACTCAACATAAAATGATCATACAATAGTGAGGTTTTACCTGAGGGTCAGCCGATAGTTCTCTCTCTCTCTCTCTCTCTCTCTCTCTCTCTCTCTCTCTCTCACACACACACACACACACACACACGGCATAGCTCCTCTCTCACACATTTGACAACCGAAAGGGTAGAAAACAAACTTTGTGGATGCTTGAGTGCTTCAGCAAAAGCTCTCCAGCCTCAGTGCAATTCATAAATCTACAGTCTACATCTCTATTGTATTCACCTGGCCATGTCTGTCCGTGATCAGGGTTGACAAGTGCAGGTCCTGCCTCCTCAGCAGGCCAATGCCGCACTTGAGTCCCTCAAGCTCACGCCAAGAGTTGTTGAGGACCTCTGAGCTCTACAACACGACAGAACAGTGTACGTGTAGAATGCTGCTGCTGGTGTGAAGGAACCAGAGGGTTGCTGGTCCAAGCACTATGATACATTGTATACAACAGTTAGGAAAGACATTATGAAGCTATGCATGGTTGTACTAGTGGAAAACTGCTATAAGATGCAGTCCAGTTAATTTATTTGTCTACTGTCTCAACATTTGCTATGTTATCTATGTTCTATTTCAAATGAAACTTTGGCACATGGCATTTTGATTGGATCAACATTTCAAAATCATCCCTAATATTTATAATCCAGGTTGTGTGTAAAATGAAGTAATGCATTTCATTTCATCAATGTACGGAAATGTCATACATGCATATAATTTGACATTGTATGTTTTACACAGCACATTAACCACTGAAACATAGAATCATCCCAGAAATACCCAAGATTACACCGTGTCCCTGCGTCACAAGTGGAAGAGGGCAAAGGGTCATCTACCGTAACACCGTCACTGTGCACGGCCTCCTGCAGCGAAGCATCTGTTAACATCTTGCGTAAAGAGATCCAAAAGGGTCAGTGACACGGTCACGGACGGTTAAATACATATGAAAGATAATCGTGATAGCCACTTTCCATCAGGAAAAGGGCAACTAAATCAAACACACACACTGTTGTGAAAGCCACTTGATGACCTCCAGCTATCTAAACACTAGCTATGGCGCTATGGCGCTAGATATGACAAGCATTTGGACATTTACTTATAAGGACCATTTTTGTTTTGGTTCATATTCATGAATCACAAAATGTGCTTTTCTAATCTCAGACTGATCATGACTGTAGTGGAGGCGGTGTCAAAGGAACTAATGTGCAGCTTGTAAACATTGACCTCTGGAATTCGCCTACAAAAAGGCTGCCATCTTTGAGATCCTGTATCTTGTGATTTTTCCTATATGGGAGAATAACATGGGTTTTTGATTTATTGCACCTGTTTAATTCTCGCAGGGAAGAAGTCTGAAGTTTGAAATGCAGACGCTTTACTCAACACACTTTTGTCTGCTGCCTTTGAGTGGCTCTTGTGATCTTTGGTAAGCTAAGACTTTCAGAAGGTAAGCAAACTTTGATTTCTGCTACCCCAGAGCTATCTTGCAATGCAACTTGCCATACATCGCTAGCTTCAATTAACACCCGAATCTCCTAATATGGGCAAAGATGGCAACTTCAGTTCTTTTTTGTAGGCGAGGTCTATTGGCATGAGGCTTACCTTAGACAGCTCTTGCCTGCGGCGGACGACACCGATCTTAGTGCTTCTCGGCCTCGGGACAGGGCAGGGAGAGGTGTGTGTGCCCAGATGGCATAGCGGTCGGAATAAGCTGTGCCTGGCTCAGCCTCTTCAACCTGAAAGAAACCATTCTGATGTCCCCTGGGTCGTAATCCTCCTCCCTGAAATGCGCGCTGCAGTTCTTTGAATTCTTTGTGACAAAGGTCATTGAAAAATTTGCCTGCCTAACCCGGACAAATTGTACCCACTGTCTAAGGATTGCTTTGTCCTTCATAGGGAAGCCATGGACCCTGTGTCCTGTTTGGGTGGAGTTTTTACACCCAAAATAATCTTGCCAAATGTCATGGTGCAAGATGCCATGCATAGTGAACATACTTAGTGGATGATTTAAACTGCACTGACTAAAACGCATACAAAGAAGGCTCACATGCCATTTAGGAAGCCATACAAAGTTTTGATCTGAAACTGGCTGTTAGCTACCAACTTCTATACGGCAATGACAAAACCTTGCCAACTTCATGACAAAAGCTTGTTTATATGCTGTCTGGTGTCTTGAAATAGTTGGAAATGTTGGGCTGTGAGAACTTTTCTTACATTACAAAGGGATGTTTCAGTCCCTGAAGTTCAGCTATAGGAGCAGAGAATAGTTTGCCTTGTATGAATTCTGAGAACAACATGTGTCTTTATCTGTCTTTCACATGAACAGGAAAGAACAGCTAAATCAATCAAACACACTCACACACACACACACACACACACACACACATGACCCATTGTCAGTCTTTGTTGTCCAGAAAGGACATACAGTATGTGTTCACAGGTCTGCACATGTTGCACAACAGAATATCACGTTATAACAATATTGTAACAAATAATACCATTAAATCACTACTCACGCCAAATATAAATGTGTAATAAACATTACAACAATGCCTTGAGTTTCAGTTCATCTTTGTTTAGACTCAGAGTCCACGATTCTATTAAACTTAATGGCAGCGCAAAGCTGTCTACATCTCTGGAAATGGTAGATGGTGTATGTGTGTTTGGTGTTGCTTTGCTTTGCTTTGCATCACACAGTATATCTATATTGTATACTATATTTTGATTGTATTGAATAAACGTGCATGTCAAATTTGTGTGAAAAGAGTAAATCAATTTCAATTTATCCACTTCACTCGTGTGTTGAACACTGAATGATGGAAGAGAGCGAGAGAGAGAGAGAGAGAGAGAGAGAGAGAGAGACATACACACAAACACGGACACACAGACACACAGACACACAAGCACACACACACACACACACACACACACACACACACACACACACACACACACACACACAAACACACACACACACACACACACACACACACACACAGATTACACCAAACCTCAGCCACTCTCATAGATTTGCCCACTATCCACTTTATACAGTTTCTTCTATACCGCTGGGTCGCTTCTGTGACCACAATGTTGCAGAGCATTTCTCCATTATGAACAGACTGTGTGTGTGTGTGTGTGTGTGTGTGTGTGTGTGTGTGTGTGTGTGTGTGTGTGTGTGTGTGTGTGTGTGTGTGTGTGTGTGTGTGTGTGTGTGTGTGTGTGTGTGTGTGTGTGTGTGTTTGTGTGTGTGTGTTGGATAGAGGAAACCATCGTGGTTCCTGCAACTGGAGGCTCACTCTACAGACCATATCTGGCCATTGTGCAGGGCGTGGCAGAGCCGAGCAGCCATCCTGAAAATGTGATCAAGATCGAAACGGGCTGAGAAAGAGAGAGAGAGAGAGAGAGAGAGAGAGAGAGAGAGAGAGAGAGACCCAGAGAGAGAGAGAGAGAGAGAGAGAGAGAGGGAGAGAGAGAGAGAGAGAGAGAGAGAGAGAGATAGAGAGAGAGAGAGAGAGAAGGAGAGAGAGGGAGAGAGAGAGACCCACAGAGAGAGAGAGAAAGGGGGAGAGAGGGGGAGAGAGAGACAGAGAGAGAGAGAGAGAAAGGGAGAGAGAGGGGGAGAGAGACACACAGAAAGAGAGAAGGGGAGAGAGAGGGGGAGAGACAGAGAGGTCTGTCTAAGATCTGATGGGACCAGCTCAGCTCCATCAGGGGACTCCTGCAGCCCCAGCTCTCTGCACACACACAGGCACATTTCTCTTGCCTACGCACCACACAAGGCTGTTGAAGGGTTAACACATCTACTCCAAATAATGCACATGTGTGTACATCTTTTGTGTTTGATGTATGCATTTTAAAATGGTACGTCTGTCATCCATTACAGTGTAATGATTCATTTATGAACGTGCTTTCATAACATGGAGCTAAAACAGCACCATGAGCTACATAACTCACCTGGCATGAGCAAAATCGTACCTGACACTGAACCAGAACAGGCCCAGATCCGCGCCATATCTAGCCCAGATTAGGGCCAAGCTTATCTACTGCTTGGGTAGGCCGTTGAGTTAATTCAGTCGTCCATTTATAACAGCAATTACATGCAGAATAGAGTATGAGGTTACAGTAATGACTTTGTTACATAATACAGCACAGGACCTTAACTAATTAATCCATTTTGCCTTTGGTGACGTCAGATTGCGCGCAAATGAATCTGCTCTTAAGTCATATGCCTGTCAACTGTTTGCGCTTATTTAATGATGTGCACATTCACAAGTGGTTGAAGTGTTTGTCTAATATGTCTGTATCTCAATGATGCGGTAAAGTCATGGCAATGGCCCACCGTTATCATTTATATTTACCAGTATAATTTATCATCGATGGTTTTCTGCAGTAAACGCATTTTAATACTATCTGAATTACATATCACATGCCAGCCCCAGAGATTTGGGCCAACACCCACGTTGGTTCAATTGTTTGTCACTGATGTAACTAAAGCACCTAGTTAATGGTAGAACAAATGTCTCCCACTAGGAAACCGAGAGGCGTCAAAAATACTCTCGTGAACACGGTTCAGATATGTGCCTGACCGTGAGCCTGTGCAAGAGAAACTGTGGCAAACGTTTTCACATGACGCCCTCAGTTCAGTAGCGCCAACAGCGGTCGCGGGCACACAGTATGTTTCCTCAGCACCGGACCGTGTCGACGGGATGAAGTTCCGGGAGGACCTTGGCCGTAGGATCTACATCTTTGAGGAATGTGGATCTTCAAAGTCTATTTTAGTAACTACACGGTGTGGATGTGTATTTTACTCGCTTTCCAGACACAGTTAAGTCATCGTTGAATCCCCGGAGTCGGAGCTCTTGAGCGGATTCACCTGGAGAAGGTTCGGTGTCTGAACGTGACACTCCCGGGGTTTGAAAGTCATATCGTAATTCTTTGTAGATTTTTGCTGTCAGTCAGTAGTATTCTCCTTTTGAGTATATGTCCTGTGGCTTTAAAGGAAGTCGGGAAACCTTGCGATTGATCTTGGGCTCTCTTCTCCGTTGGAGTTGGGACCTACGGCGTTTCAGGGCGCATTTCACCCGAATTCCACCGTTCTTATTTTTTGACTGTGCTTTTCAAGAGTGCTCGATATCCCAGCCAAACGCCCGTCGTTAAAACGATTCGTCGGAAGAAAGGTAATCAAACATTTATATTTTTGTCTTCTGTTGCTTGTTCATTGTGCATAGTGTGTCTCGACTTATGAAAACTACCACGAGATTCTCAATCAGATTTCAAGCACCCAGTCCTTTTTTAGTCAAAGTTTGATTTCGTGGTAGGCTAAATTATTTGCCCTCTGTCAGACTAGACAAACCAACGGTTATCAGCAAATTAATGGTGAAAGAATAAAGATGTTTGCATGCACATCGTAATGCTGACTAATAGTCAGCAATGCACCATGAAGATGTGCTTCTATACGAAGTGGACGTTTAACATATATCGACATAACTTTGAATGAATCTACATTAATTGTGGCTAGGGACAGTGTGTCTCTCCTTTTTCTTGCCTTTTTACTATTCTACACTTAAGTTTCCCCTGACTTGATGTATGATGGATGTATGGTTGGTATATGCTTTGGTTATTAGATATATACGTGGCCCTTTCCCACTACTTTAATAATATTCCCTACTTCTATTGAGGTGAACTCCACCAGAGTGCTTCTTATGTCTGTCTTGTATTACCCCATCTCAGTTAGTCTACCCTGCACCCTTTCATCATGCCTAAAAAAGATTAACCCTGCTCGAATGGCAGGGCAAAAAGGCGTCTCTCGTTATATAATCGATAGCTTCCACATTGTGCACCAGAAGTGCATGCAAATTAATTTTGTATTTTGACAAATGTGGGATTATGTTGTGCCACTGTGGATAATTGCTGTATTATGTATATATGCATTTCTACTCGGATATTAGTTCCTACAGAATCTGAACATTCATACGGGCTCTGAAACTGCTGATATAAGGTTGCTGCAGTGCTTTTGCTCGGTTTCTGCCGGGGTGGATTTTGGGACCGAGACAGCATCAGCCTCCACCTTTTTTCTGCCATAAATTTGGTGGAGAGAATTCTGAATGTCAAGCTGCAGTGGTGGAAATGTCTTATTCTTGACCGCAGGTAGGGGGCTGTGCTGCGTTTCTCGGTGGCGCATGAGCTGCTAGGCGCGCTGCTCCTGGTGAGCCGTAAAACAAAAAGACCATGTGTCGCCAAACTGGCGCAGGTGGCGATTTTGGCAAGAAGTGTAAGTGCTGTGTCCAAATGTTTACGACAGAGAAACACTGTTTCTGCCTGGTTGATACACCTAAAAATATATCATATAGAAATATCAAATCAAAATGCTTCAAACCCTTCCTCCCTCCCTCCGTGCCTTCCCGTCAGTGCCCCTTGTGTGGTTTTCCAGTGATGGCGAATGTGACATGACAGGCGAAATTGATAAGATGCGAGTCTTCAAAATGTCTTGTAATTGCCGCCTTCTGGCTCTGCCTCGCTCGTCTTCTCGCCGTACCATCTCTCGAGATCCCTAGCTGTCTCCGGGCGGCATGGGCTCGTCGTGATGGATGGATAGATAGTCGACCCCTTTCCTTATCACTCGTTCGGTGACAGGTCCGGGCAAAGAGACAGAAAATGACAGTCGCACCCCGCCCAGTCCGATGATGTTGACCACGACGCCTGCGGTATATAGCCTAGACTTGCGCGAAATGTCAGCTGTTATGGTACCGGCGCCTTTCGAATGAAATGACACTAGCAAAGCCTTCTGCTAAACAAAATCATCATTTAACTGTGAGAACAAATCTCCGTTGGATTTATTGGCTTTGAACATAGAAGGCAGTCAAAGCTTACACGTTATTTCCCCCTAAGTCGTGTATTGAACTCTGCATTGTTGGATGGATCTTTGAATAAAGTTGGGTTTATCATAGAGGCGTAGGCTCAGGCTTAATCCCAGTCCATATAGAAGTATTACTTCAACCCAGTCCAGACATGTACACATTTGCAGCGCCTTTATCTGGCTGTCTAAGATGATAAGCCTTGAATAAAGATCAGCAGTCTTTATAAGGTATTGAGAGATTTTGTAATAATTCAACAATCTATTTTGGCAGGCTGGAAAGGGTATCAGGTGAAATGAAACTACTTAGGATATGTTGTTGAGCTAGAGGGTGTCTTTGCTAAATATGTAGGATTTCCCTGATTTCCCATTTTACAGTGAGCAGAAAGATATACCTAAAGCCATAGATTTGGCACATTGAAGGGGAATTCAACAGCTTTTTTTTTTTTTTTTTGCCAATATTGATGTGGAAAAAAATATCTCCCCTTTGACTGGGAGGGTGTGTTAAGGGCTCACGTTGTTGTGCCATTCTTTGAGGAATCTGTCTGTTCTGACAGTGTACAGTGGGACAATTCGCCTCATTAGGATCAGGAGTCTACAGTGGAACACATCTGTGGTGCTGCTGTTATTGTTGTTAGTGACTTAGTGCTCCATTCGTCATTGGTGTCATTGTCCTCTTCCTCCTCCTCCTCCTCCTCCTCCTCGTCTTCTTCTCACTGTCCTGAGAATAGATGTCCCAGATCAGGATGTCTTTGGTTGGTGCTAGATTCATTACTGAGTTAACCCCTCAGACGGGTAGTTTTGAACATTTTAACACAATATTATGTTCTGCAACAGTGGTTCTAAAAATCCACATTGAATTCAATGAACCCTGGTATTCTTTAGAACTTTAATTTTTCAACCTTCCCGTCAGACTGTGTTATAGTACCCGCAAAGCTGTATTAAGAACTTAAACAAGCAGCTCAACTACCTGGAAGCATGCCAAACCTTTCAACCACAGCCCACCAGTTGACACTAGTGATAGCTCTCTAATATGCTAGCAGGCCTCTTTTTGCAGTATCTTGGCCAAGTCGTGCTGTTAGGTCCATGTTCGCTGTGTGCTTCATCCTAGACCACAGAAGTGAATAAGAGCATAGCCTGGATGACTCAAAGTAGCAGGTGTGTTTGTTCTTGTGTGTTTTTGTGCCCTGCACATGACCATAAATACCTACAATCAAAATGAATTTGAAGATCACACCAAAAATACTTTCTTATATCAACCTCCCCTCAGAATGTGTCAGATTGTCACATAATGTTGTTTCAGTTACTACATGGATATGTGAAGAGAAGAGACACTGAGGACTTGCGGTTTAATTTGTGTGAATTAAAAAAGAGACAGTTGACTGCACAAATTTCAGTCGGCGTCATTTAAGACTTATTTAGAGTAGAGATGTTTATATCTGACTGTAAATCATAGGCTTAGTTGTACTGTAGTGTTGCTGCCTCCAACAAGTCCGTGCAGAAATGGACATTTTCGTGCTTATGTAAATGGTAGACTATCTTCCAACAGCGTGCAGTAAGCGACAATCACTACCCACTGCTTGTTGAATTAATTTTTTGACAGCATGCTCAATGTGTCATTCTTACATATACACAGAACAAAAAATGCTCCCTTTCTCTCCCTTTCTCCCTTGTTCTCTCGCTGTCTCTATCTTTCTATCTCACTTACTTGCTATCCCTCTCTCTCTCACACACACACACACACACACACACACACACACACAGACGCACACACTTACAGACACACAGGTACACGCTACATAAGCAGATATACCCCAAAGATAAATGTCCGGGGGCCATACGGCAGGCCGACACGCTTGCCTTCCTCCCCTCTCCTCTCCTCCCCTCTCCTCCTCTCCCTCTCTTCTCCGATGCCGCTTAAATGCTACTGGGTGACCTTTCCACTGAGTATGCCATATTTAATAAACCAAGGTATGCCACACACTTCCTCTGCCTCTGCCTCTGCCTCAGCCTCCACTCAATCAATTGGACAAAGAGTAGACTCTCCTCTGTCTGGTGCACAGTCTCCTGAGGGGATGGGTAGCAGTGAGTAAAACCGCCTCAGTGGACGGACGCTGATGTGGTGTGGGGTAGGCATTTATCAGTAAGTAAAACTGGCTCTGTGGAGGGCGTTGTGTGAAGGTGTGTGTGTGTGTGTGTGTGTGTGTGTGTGTGTGTGTGTGTGTGTGTGTGTGTGTGTGTGAGAGAGAGAGAGAGAGAGAGAGTGTGTGTGAGCGTGTGTGTTTGAGTGTGTTTGTGTGTGTGTGTGTGTGTGTATGTGTATGTGTGTGTGTGTGTGTGTGTGTGTGTGTGTGTGTGTGTGGAGGGTGGTGGGGGGTTATTAATGAGAGCCAATGATGATGGGATCTGTAATTACCTTGCTGTAAGACCGTCGTCACGGCCCAGCTGCTCTCACTCTCCTGTAATTGCACCCCTATCACTGACGGCCGCTGTCTCTCTCCCCCATCTTTCCCTCTCTCTCTCCCTCTCTCATCCTCTTTTTCTCTCTCTCTCCCTCTCTCTCTCCCTCCATCTATCTCTCCCTCTGTCTCTCTCTCTCTTTTAGTCACCCCCTCTGTCTCTTGCCCTCTATCTCTTTGTCTCTTTAAACCGCCAAGCAAATCCAGACTTAACACCCCCCCCACACACACACACACACACACACACACACACCCACCACGATCAGCACTGCTGCCAGTCTCTTAACACAACTCCCAGCCCCCAGCCCCTTCCACACTTGGCTCTTGGCTGCTTCAAATGAGTGCTGCAGTATAGAACTCTGGCAATGGGGCAGAATCAGAAGCCATGTAATTTTCCAATTGATCCCTATCACATCCAATTAGCGATGAGAGAGAGAGTGTCTGTGTGGCTGTATGTGTGTGTGTGCACCAGGCTATTTGTGTGTGTGTGTGTGTGTGTGGGGGGGGTGGGGGTGGGGTGTATGTGTGTTTGTGTATCTGTGTGTGTCTGTGGGTGTCTGTGTGTGTGTGTGTGTGTGTGTGTGTGTGTGTGTGTATGTGTGTGTGTGTTTGTGTGTTGTGTGTTCATGTATGTAAAGATGGGATCTCAGGTAGTGGAAGCGAGAAGTCCACTCAAGCATTAGTGGAGTGAGACTTGTCACCGGACTGCAGGGCTGTAATGCAATGTCAATACTCTGCTCGAAAACATCTCACACCTGAGAAGAATCAATGGATGTGAGCAGTTGTGTGGGCCACTGTTTTAGACCCCGAGTCTGTAACAGAGATAGAATACACAAGAGCTGCGGGTGTGAAATGGATGTTATTTGCTATATCTACCTATCTGTCTATCTATCTATCTATCTATCTAAGTATTTATTGGTCTGTCTGTCTGCCTGCCGAATTATCTATGTACATTATGTTTACCTGGTTCTCTGTAAAATCCTCTTTAGGTGTTTATTGGTGTTTTTCTTCACCTCTGTAAGGCTGCAGATCGTTTGTTTTTTAAGTTCCCCACTGTGGCATCCTGGCTTTATTTTTAATGAACGTTGTGTTAAGACGGAGATCAGTGTGGCAGTTAAACGAAGGGAACCACTGTCCGTCTCCGATCGAGCGCGAATAAAGGCCGGGGCCTCCTGTAGATAAGGCCGCCCGTCCCGCATCACACAATGACATGCGAAGGCCAAACGTCTGATCGAATTCACGGCCGTCTTTCATCAAGGCGTGTCTGTCAGGCTTCTCCTCGCCGAGTCGGCAGCTGCCTATTTGCTTCCCTTCAAACTGAATGTTTTCAATTCGAAAAGATAGCTTGTGTGAAGGTGAAGGTGAGAGGTATGGGAATGTTCTGCGGTAGGACATTACCTTTCAGACATCTTACTGTAGGTCTTTGATTTGCAGGAGCCCAAAGGTATTATACTGTATATAAGTACTTTCAGAAGCACAATGGTGTGTTGTTGTGGGTTTGTTATCGGTCTTACTCTGTGGAGACTATGTGCGTGGTGTGGTGTCCTTCACCGGTCAGTAGGAGATAGAGGTATCTGGCTATCTATTGTGCCATGTTTTCCATTGACTTAACTCTTCAGGGCAGCTTGTTTCTTGACCTTGACAGGAGAACTATATTGACTCTCGACTCACACACACACTCTTAACAAGTGCACATGTTTTAACTCTTTGTAGCCTGAAGGTTTATTATTGTTTTATCCAGGTAGTGACTCTTGGCCTTAGGCATCCGTCAGTAGCAGCATAATAGAAACATTCAACAACGAATGCCTCATTTGAGAGATTGTTGTAGTCTTGCAATTGAAACGTAAGTGTCAAACAGCACGCATCGTTGCATTATTTATTTGATTGTAATGGCTTACCTTCTCAGCACTTCCAACTCCAGATGCCACAGCCTTAAACACTTTTATTGCAGCGCTGAAGACATAGTTAAAGGGAGAAGAGAGAAGAAGATGTAGTATGCATATGCTAATTGTAAATCTAGTCTTAGGCATCCGCTCAGCTAAACAGAACAGTGCACACACACTGTCGTTATAATTGGCCAGATTCGACTGCTCGTTTGGAAGGCAGCAGCGATTTGCATTTCAGGCGATGAGTAAGAAGGCTTGACCTAAATGACAGACATGGGACATTGCACCATTGATTGCCTGCAGATCTCCCTCCTCTTTAGGTCTGTGTTCCCCACTGCTCCACTCAGGACGTCTCAACTTTCATCTCCGCTTTCAACGCGACGTGACAGACAGCGTCCTCTTATCTGTTTTCGCAATCTGTGTTTCGCCGAGGTAGAGGTGTATTTTATTCCTCCCTCCACTCCTCTCTCTCTCTCTCTCTCTCTCTCTCTCTCTCTGTCTCTCACTCTGTCTATCTCTATTCATGGTTAATTTCCCTTATCTGGGCGTATTGTTCCGATCCTCAGTGGAAGTGGGCTCTTTGTCTCGGCGCCTATATAGCCGACGCTCTCCGATTGATCCGCAGCTGGCGGATGTCACTGAACTGGACTGTGCTTGTTACTAATCTAGAGTGCGGCGTCCCGCCGAGGAACAGATTTCAGCGCCACGGGACGCCAGGGCTCGGTGTTCCCCTCCCTTTCAAGGATGACGGGCCAGAGAGCGCCTCCGCTGAGCAAAATGCCACTCTCGCTCGCTGACCTTTGGGCCGGCGGTCTGTCACAGTCCATCGCCGCGGCAACAGTGTGGCACCAATGATGCGCCATCGCCTCAGTGGAAATAAGACAGAGATTCATCCGTATGTCTGTGTTGGTTTGGAGGGTCTGTTTTCAGGAGTCAGTGTCAGTTTTCCTTCTAATTTCCTGATATCCTGACAGTCAGTCACTGTGAACTTGCATAGTGCAATGGTTATTCAGTACATTTTTAAAACGTACCCTTTTGGGAATACTGTGGGGTGTTGTAGCACAAAATGTACTGATTTGAATGAAAACATGCAGAATATTTTTAACCAGCTGTACTTATTCTACAGTGTGATGGCTCATAGGAGAATGAAATAAGCATAGATGGCTTTATTGTGAAGCTTCATAATAATCATCACCGTGAGTATCACTCTCCTCACAGCCTCCTACCAGAAAATGATTGCCTCCCTCCAGGAGAATCCAAAATATGTCTTCTTTTTGTTGTTGCTATGGTGTTTTCCAACCGTGGCAGCCACTGAGCTGATAACACCCTTGCGTCAGGCTGTGGACACTCTTTAGGTAATTGCAGAATGACTATCCCCGGCGCATCATCCCCCATGTAGTGGCTATATGAGCATATTACCCTCCAGGCTATTAACTCAATCCGCTCTCTGACACAACAGTCAGATTGAAGGTTATTAACCACCAACCCTCTCGTATTCCTTCCGCTTCCTCACCCACTCTCCCTCTCTCTCTTTCTCTCTCTCTCCCTCTCTGTCTCTCTCTCCTTCTTTCTCTCTCGCTCTCTTTCCCTCGCTGTCTCTCTCTCTCTAACTCTTTCTCTGTCTCTCTCTCTTTCTCTCTCTCTCTCTTTCGCTCTTTCCCTCTCGGTCTCTCTCTCCTTCTCTCTCTCCTTCTCTCGCTGTCTCTCTCTCTCTCTGTCTCTCCCCAGTGGTCTCTGCCTGTTTGGTGGATATAAATAACTCTATGCGCTATGCCCATCTGCTGCCTAGCGAGGCGCGTTAGATCAGATTATAGGATCCATACCGACATCCGGGATTCTGCCCGCCACATCTGGGTCAGCCTCTGAGACCTCTCCACCCGGCGCTGGCGCTGGCTCTCCCGCGGCGAGAGCCGCCGTGTCACAGGGTCGTGGCTCCGCGGTGCGACGGAGGGGCCGGTAGCCCGGGAGGCTGGACGCTAAGCAGCGCCAGGTTTACATAAGGTGTTGACAACAGCGGCGCTGTGAACTGTGCCCGCTTGGATAAGGCCAGATTACAGGGGCGCGGTGCGCGGCGAGAGGGGGCAACGAAGGAGGAGAGAGAGCGGGCGGGCGGATGAGCAGGCCGGAGCCGGACGGAGCCTCTGGTCATCTGACTCATCCTCTCAGAGCCAGAGGCCGGCTACTGGATCACACGCAACATATAATGGAAACGATGTGAATTCAACACGATGGAAGCGTGGGTGTGTGAGGCTAAGGGGTCAGTGGAGGGAGGGGGCAGTGTGTGTGTGTGTGTGTGTGTGTGTGTGTGTGTGTGTGTGCGTGGTGGGGGCGTGGGGGTGGGGGGGGTTAGCGGAAGAGGATGTACCAGCTGCTGTTCCTGAGGCCTGGCCTCAGTCTGGCCTGGTTATTTAATACTTATCTTATGATTTACCGCCAGATTAAGGGCGGGCAGGCCCACTGGAAGACACTCACCACAAATCTTGCTACCCATCACATCCGGCATCACTGCCCCCTCATGTTTCACTGAGACGCCTGAAAAAATAATCACCACTCTCAGATACATATTATTCATTTCCACGTTCTCAAAATGGTAGTTTTTGGCCCCCTAAGAGAGCTATCTAAAGACTGCTGAACGTGTGTAATCAGCGGCTTCATCCTCAGAATAGCCAGGGCTTTGTGAAAGCCCCGCATGCGCTTGTGTGGAGAAAGGCCCCTGTGCAGATTGCACAGTTTGGACACAATGGATGATGACCCATATCAGGGATTAGCCTGTTGTGTTTGGAGGCTCAAGTTCAGTTGGCGCTGTAATGAATCTGGGGATTGCGGCGGGAATCGTATTCTCGCAGGACGGCGTCTGGAATCAGAGGAGAGGGGAAACGATGGCCACCAAATTTGAGTGTTTCTATGTAATTACGGGGAAAAAGGCCTTTTCTATTTGTGCTATTTTTTTGTTATCCATTGCGCTAGTCTTTTTATATAAAACACTCTGCCTGCTGTTCACAATAGGACTGCTGTCTCATGATCTGTCCGCAGAAGGGAACGATCAGCATGTTTTAGGAGCGTCTGTGGCCATGATTTTTTGCTGAGGCCCGGTCTAGTTGTTTACCATAACTTACTTTTACAGTGGCTACTTTTTAAGTGTTTTCTCCCTGCTCTTCCATCTGTGCTGTGCTGGGTTTGTTTTTTACTGCGTTGATTACAGCTAGTGATGCATCTCAACTCCGCTCCACCGGAGGCGTTTACGGAGCCGCTGAGATATGCCGGTGCCACGCTGATGGGAATGAGTCGATGGCGCACGTCGGCCTCGCTAACCGCGTGCCACATCCCCGACACTAAAAAAACAGAGCGATTTACGCAGGGGCAAGGTCTCCGCAGCGTTTCGAACCGCAGATAACCTAAGACGTATGTGTTTATTTCATTTTTACGCTGGCGTTGCGGTGGGAGTTATATGTTGATCATTGCACTTTTCTAATAGTCGTAAACTAGGTAAACACAGGGGATGTGGAAATGCTGATAGCAAATTTAGAAGTCAGCGCAGCAAGCACTCTGCTACAGCAACACAGTGCATATACAAGCTTTTATGACATGCTCACGCCATATACTTGCATCTACATATTTTGTTTTGTGTCAGGCTTTGTGTGCAAATATGCTAATAACCTCCAGTCATGCATATTTAAACATTGAGCTATTTTACTGATATAGCTCTGGAGTGCACAATGGTTTGCGGCAATGGTAGTTCTGTGTCCTAGAAGGTAGCTCGCACATAAACAGTAGCTCTTGCCAGTTGTTAAAATCTCAAAATAGGTCACGCTTACATGGCCTATGGAGGCTGCAGAGGAGGAAATAGGGGAGATATTCACAGCTGCTTTCACATCATTCCAGTGCCTCAACATCCCTGTACAATATGCAACCCAAACATAAACCCAATTTCACACGAGAGGACGCAGCAGTTAAATGAACAAAAACAAACCAAAAGCCCACCTGTGCCAACACACTCCCCTCCTACACTCTGTATGTGCACACACATGTCTGTGAAGAGTTTCACTACAGGAACAGACCTATCGGAGTAGTCAGAACAAAACCATATACCAGACGCAACGCAGTATAGAACACAAACCATCAGAACATAATACACCACAACAGAACACAAACCCAATGAAATAGAACACAACACAACCAAATAGAACCTTCATTAATACAACACAATAATCCCCAACACACTGCAATAGAACCCAAAACACAATGCAATAGAACACAATGCAATAAGAAATACAATAGAGCACGACACAACTCAGCAGAGCACAGCACAGTGTAGCAGGCATCCCATCCCATCCCATCTCAGCGTAGTGGGTTACATAACAAGAGGCAGCAGCAGCAGTAGTGCAGAAGGTGTTGTGATGTTCTGCCATGAAGGCTGCCCGCTCAGATGTGTCTGGCTCCATCCCCCCCCCCCCCCCCTCACCCCCACAGCTCACCCCCCCAGCTGCCACGCTGGCCTGGCCAGTGCGGGCCTGTCACATGCCTCGCTTGGGACGGCGCTGCACGCTGAGCGCGCTCGCCGTGGCCTCCTTTCACACAGATTGGGACATCTGTCGGCTCGCCCTCTTGGGCTGGCCAAGTGACCCACTCAGAAGGCTTTTTTCTCTCTCTCTCTCTCTCTTTTAAAGAATCACTTTGTAGTTTTTTTTTTTTTTTTACCTTAAAATAACAGTGTCAAGCTCAAACTGGTTTTGATGCTGCTCTCATGGTAGCCTACAGTACACGCAGGGTAAGGGCAGTGACGTCAGTGCAGTTTATTGCCCTGGATGCCTGCTACTGTAGCATGTGACATAAGTCGTGCAGGAACATGATCCCTTTTCATCAGGGTCAGACTCAACACCTTTAACATCCTCTGTCAATGTGCAGGCAGGACTCCATGGAAGTGTATTGGCCTTGCCTGTGCCTTTGGAAATCACGCTAAGCCTATTATAAACAAAGGTGCTGTGTATTTAGATTTCAATAAACAAAACTATGAAACAGGTCACTACAACACGAGCACTAGACACTGAAGAGTGCATTCAGTAAATAGTAAACAGGTTGCTGTTATATCTTGCATATGCAGTGATTCACCCATATGAACACGTAGCCTACTATAGTGACTAGCAGTGCTATTGCATTGTCGGTATTTGAATAAACTCAGCTATTCAGATAAACTAAATTAAACCAGGCACAGAGCTCGGGGGACTGAGACGGAGCAACGTAGAGACATTGTGTGCCATTAAAATGCATCGCCGGTGGGAGAACAGGGGATGAGGAGAAAAAACGAAGAGAAAAAGAGTAGAAGGAAAGGAAGCAGTGAACCACGGTAGGTTTGCTACCATGACTTGTCATGGACCGTTTGATCTCGGTCTCTGATGCAGTGACCTAGAAATGAATAATTCCAATTAAATGTATGATTTAACGAGGAGGCCTCTGGAGGATTCATACGGGTGGGGTTGGGGCGAGGGGGGGGTACTCCTCCCTTTGACAGTGGTCATTTACTAATTAGCAGAACCATCATTAGCTTATGGACCTCGCCATTGTGCTCTAGCACTGGCTGGCTAATATCGAGATGATATCGTTCAGCTGCATTGCCATGGAAGACAAAGTCACCAAGAAAATACTGTGTCTCTATATACACATGTGGGGAGCCTCTGCCTTGTGTAAGGAGGATCAAAGCAAAGCACAGTGGCATGCTTTGGCTTAGTGGCACTGTGGCGTTTTAACCACATTAGCGGTGCCCATGGCTCCTTGCATTTCCCTTCTGTTTGCTTGCAGACCTGCAGTCGGTAATGGGTCTGTTCTTAATGATTCTGTATACGCTTTGTACTTTGCATGCTGAGCAGCATTCTGTATTCATCTCGGCAAGTTACATCGCGCCTCAAAGAAAGAGACACAGTGCCTGTCGCAGTGTCCACGCTGGGACACCTTTTTCTGTACATTCATTAAGAACATTTGTGGGTTGTGTGTGTGTGTGTGTGTGTGTGTGTGTGTGTGTGTGTGTGTGTGTGTGTGTGTGTGTGTGTGTGTGTGTGTGTGTGTGTGTGTGTGTGTGTGTGTGTGTGTGTGTGTGTGTGTGTGTGTGTGTGTGTGTGTGTGTGTGTGTGTGTGTGTGTGTGTGTGTGTGTGTGTGTGTGTTGGAGCTGGCAGTTATTCTCCTGCAGCAGAAATGTTGACTGATAATGCCTCTGGTGCTTATTCCACCTAGACCCTGTTTTCTTAGTCCTGATGGCGAGAGCGGTTGTGACAGGGGCTTGTTTTTCTTGTGTCTCCTTGTTCCGCCTGTTGTCGAGGATACAAAGCAAAGGCACAGCTGGGGTCCGGCCGAGCGGAACGGTCTCCTGTTATTTGTCTGGTCGTGTGGCACACACCAAAACAGCCCATCACTGTGTGTTTTACTTTAGGCATCGCAGTGCAGCACAGGGCTCAAATTGGCTCTCGCTCTCATAGGCCTAATGGGCTTCAACCGGTGACAGCCAGGCGAGGAAAGGCGGGGAAGGAGACAAGAGAAGAACAAGAAAGTGTGCTGTACAAGTCAAGAAAAAGAAATTCTCCTTTTTTTACATCCTAAAGTCTGTGCATAGCAAAAGGCATATTTATTCTACTTTTCTAACTTTACGATCATGACAACTTCTCTCTCTCTCTCTCTCTCTCTCTCTCTCTCTCTCTCTCTCTCTCTCTCTCTCTCTCTCTCTCTCTCTCTCTCTCTTTCTCTTTCTCTCTCTATCTATCCATCTCTTTGCTGTATTGCTCGAACATTTACGCCTTTTGTCTGAGTTGGATTTCAAAGGAGCGTGCTGGTGTCTGAGACAGAGGCAGGGGTAGCTTTCATGGCCTGATCAAAAGAGGATTGAGGCTCAGGGAGGTGGCGGAGGAGGTGGTGGTGGCGGAGGTGGTGGTGGTGCAGGATGGTGGAGCTGCTGGAGGGAAGGGTTGCGGTGGAGGGTTATCATATCGACTAGATGTCTATTTGTCTCCCAAACGCCCTTTTGCTAGGCTAAGACGTCGGCGTGCGATGCCCCCCACCCCACCCCTACTCCACCACGCTCCTCTCTCGCTCTGCTCCACTCTCTCCCTCCGACTTGTGACGGCGCTCGTTGCCACCGGCTGCTGTCGCCGTGACAGCTGGTGATGCGCGCGTGGCTCCGAGGGGACTGAGTCGGCAGAGTCTGCCTGAAATCGCCTCCCCGCGCGGAACATCTGACATCACGGCTGAACGAGCAGCGCTCCTCTCCCCGCCGCAGCCCGTCTCCCGTTACGAGATGGGAAGACCTCGCCTCAGCCTCGGATCTAAGTTTTCCCAGACTTGAGTTCGGCACAACTTCACAACTTCCTTCTCCGGCAACTTACTATAACAAACTACAGACAGTCATGAAAGTCAAAGCGTATTTTTTTTTTTCCTAAGTCGTGTGTCCTTAGATGTGCTGAACCTTAGAAGTATGCCTTTTCGCACGAGTCACAATCCCTGAACATTGCCATGGTACCTGTATTGACGTCAGAAACACTTTCTAGGTGTCTGTACCCGCGTGGCTTGGGGAAAACAGGGAAATGTTCACTTCTTTTGGCCCACATTTCATTGTCACCGTGCGTCTGATTGAAGTCTGAAACATTCCCTGTTGATGTGCTTATAAAAAAAAAGAACACTTCAATCCATTTCTGCTGCATTTCGGTCCAAGCCAAAAAAAAAAAAAACAGCGTACGTGCGGTGGGCTGGGAAGCACTTCAGGGAGAACATCAAACCAGACAGGGAAGTTGTCTGCTTTTGTCTGGGTATTGAGTGAAAAAAATGGCATGTGAGTGTATGCCTGTGTGACTGACACCACTTTCAAAAACAGAGTTCTCTTTAATTCGTCCTCTGGTGTAGCTATTTGTGTAGTATAGTCCTAGTGTAAGGCACTGAGAGTGGTGAGATACTGTAGGTTATGGAGGTAGTACTGTAGGTAGGTTATATAAACTTATGGTTTATGCACACTACAGCTTCTAAACAGTAGGTGGTGTTATGGATAATGCTGTGACAAATGGTATGTATGTGGAAAAAGTATAAGGTTGCCACATTACCAGTGATTGTGTGAATTGAGCCATTGAGTCGAGTGCACTGCGTTACACCGCAATGAATGACATGCCCTCGCTCAAGAGCCATTTTGAAACCGTCACACATTTTTCCGCGAGGGTCACCATTGTTGAAGAGGCACATCTGAGCGAGAGGAAATCAAACAGCCGCTGAGTCGCATGAAAGCGGCGACCGTGCGACGCCACCAGCGGCGATCACAGGGCGGATGCCACCGACAGCGGCGGGCAATTTTCCCCTCGGAGATGCCGAAATTACCGCCGGGCAAAAACACAATTACCCGTGGAGAACAAAGACCCAGCGCCAGTGATGAGTGGCCAGCCTACCAGCCCAAGTGTGGTGAATCTCCCCTCACACACACACACACACACACACACACCAAAACCCCAGCACCACTGGGTCGGGCCCAGCACACAATAGAAGCAATAAGAGGAAGATGTTCCCTGTGGTTCCTGACTATTGATGCACACAGTCGAAAAAGATGGAAAATAGGCCTAGAAGAAGAGACCATGGAGAGATAGGGAACGAGTGAAACAGAGAGAGAGAGAGAGAGAGGAGAGAGAAAAAGAGCAAGTGAGAGAGAGAGAGGAGAGAGAGAAAAAGAGCGAGTGAGAGAGAAAGAGCGAGAAAAAGAGAGGGAGAGAGAGATATTCAGATGGATCCCAGTCAGCTTTGCTCCCGTGCGACGGCAGAAATCCTTGGGGATAGGGGGACTGAAGGAGATTATGAATAGCAGGGTGTAGCGCAAATCATCGAGGACGATCTTGCAAATTTACCTCCTAGTCCAGGAGAGCAGAGCACAGGTTGAGATTACATAGAGATTACATTGCACACAGATTGTGTGTGTGTGTGTGTGTGTGTGTGTGTGTGTGTGTGTGTGTGTGTGTGTGTGTGTGTGTGTGTCAGGGGACTCATGGGTGAATCTAGATTCATGGCAGCAGGGAATTCTCTCTCTGGGTGCATTAATCGAAAGTTGGAGGGGTTAACAGACAGGCACATGGGCTTCTTTGTGTGTGTGTGTGTGTGTGTGAGAGAGAGAGAGGGTGTTTTAAGGTAGCCCTGCGTAATACACTGGTGTGGCTAGCCAGTGTTTACTGCCAAGGTAATCAGTCAGGAAACTTGTGTGTGTGTGTGTGTGTGTATGAGTGAGTGCATGATGTGTGTGTGAACTTGGTCAGTCGGTGCCCTTAGATTTTGTGCTTCTGCAGCTGGGGGACAAGTAAGTGGCACACCACACTGCTGACTTTTGATTAGTTTTCATTGTTTTACGACTTTAGATTGTGTAATGGCCATGGCCATGATGAAAGAGTTTGGTGCTGCTGCAGGGAGTGATGGCATAAAACAATGGGAATAACTGAATGTAATTAATGTTACACAATGCCCCACCTTCTCCCATCTTTCTTTCTTTCTTTCTTCCTTCCTTCCTTCCTCCCTCCCTCTTTGTCCTTCACACTACCATGAGACCTGGGCAGAGTGAGTTCTACTTTATGAAGCCTGCCATTTTCTGTAGTGTGAATTTAATTTAGTAGTCACATAGACAGCAGGTGTGTTTAACAGTCAGCCAGATGAAAAGCAGCTATGTGTTTGTCTCAGACACAAATAAATAAATAATAGGCTGCTCGCAAGTCGGCGACCATTTTCAACTTCTTCACAGCCAGACATCACACCATAAGCTCACCCGAGTTGTGTGTGTGTGTGTGTGTTTTTTCTTTTCTTCTCGAGGGCGACTTGTCAAGGCGATATGAACAGCCCTTGCCCATAGAGTCCGTCTGTCAGCGCGCGTGTACCCTCTCGCCTCTTCCGCTTACCCTTCAAATGACATGAGCGTGACCGGGGGGGCAATTCAATCTGTCACACACCGCCTTGGCAGCTCAGTGCCCCCCCCCCCCCTGCTTGTCCCTCCCTACAGTATAGCGTAGGGCTTCAGATCCAGAGCAGAGCAGAGGGCCCTGACGCAAGAAAAGGGAAATTATTAAAAGGTGCTGCTGCTGCTGGTGCTTTGTGTGCTGGAGGAGACATGTTGAGCCAATTTGAGTGACTTTTTTTTTATGACTATTTTTGCAAGATGTGAAATCTAACACAGATAATGAATTGGTGTCGGGGTAGATTCTTCCCACACCCCCATTCAAAGCATAACACCTTCAGAGGTTCACACGGAGAGTATGTCTTACTGTAGTGCAGCGGCACTGCAATACTCTACTGAACTGCTGCAGTGTTAATGGAGGGAATAGCACTCAGCAGATGACAAGGGCATCTATATTGTCTGACTTATGCCTTTTTCCAAAGTATACGTGTTGCTGTTGTTCAGACAGATGTCAGGTTTCCTCTGAAAGTACGAGTGCACTTAGCCTCATAAGGAAAGCTAAATTGTATGTGTCTGTTAGCCTTTTCCCACCGACAGAGATCCACTTCTGTTCCCGCTCATGAACCAACATTTTAACCGCTGGGAGTATTTCGACCCAACAAAAAACAGTTGGGAAGGTGGCACTTTGGTATGGAGCTGGAACCAAAAAATCTGTGAACCGGAGTGGGTGTGTCATTATACCGTTGAGCGGAGAGAAGGCTAAAAACATATCACCTGTTGCCATGGGTAATCAAACCAGTCAACCTGCACTGCACTGCAGAAATTAACTGGCATTTTACGCAGCTAATTTCTGCTTTTACAAACAACTGCCATATCATCCTCCTGTTTCTGCATCTGATTAACCCACTGTTGATGACACGTCCTTGGTTCCATTCAAATCTGGTGGAAATGCGGGCTGGTTCACTAAATAGCACCAAATGGTTCTGAGTGGAACTGGAACTGAACGCATTCTCTGTTGGTAGAAAAACTCCATTACAAACGGTTTCAATTAAGTAGAAAAAAAAAGAAACACACTTAATGTTAATGGTCTTGTTGACTGCTGTTTGTATGCCATTACAAACCTTATCTATTCGACTACTTTAGAGAAACTGATTCAATTAATCCCTCTTTTAATGCACTTCGACGACTTATTTAGAGACTCCAAGGCTATGTGCTCTCGCCCCTTACGCACTTTGTGAGGTCCCCTTTGTGTTAATCTCCTGCAATCCAACGCTGAAGTTAAAATGTCACCCTGTCTTCTCCGTTTGACAAGATGAATTTTGTAAACCCCATCCTCAAAACCTAATTTGCCACTTGATCAATATAACCATTTTGCACTGCTTGTTCTGGGCTTCTGATACCTGCCCACCCTCCAAACTCTTACTTTATTAAAGACCTGTCTACAGAGAGGCCAACTCATTTGACGCAGGCCCTCCGATGGCAGCTCAGTAATTGTGTCTGACGGACTGACACCGACTGATCCATATTATATGCCTGGGCTACACTGAAAGCATGCTAATCACTGGCTTTTTAGCTCCTCGCCCAACAGAGACCAGCCCTCCGGCTCGGCGTGCTTTAAAGGGCATTCTGGAATGGAATGCTACACACACACACACACACACACACACACACACACACACACACACACACACACACACACACACACACATATATACTTAACATATGAAGATGCCCCTCCATCATCAGGGGTAAAGAGTTGACTTTTGTGTTTGTCTCTCTCACTAAATGGAGAATAAAATGTTGTAGCCTAGCTCTGCTGAAAGCTGTGCACCCAGTTAGCTAAGCGCTACGAAATAGCCCTCTTGATAGTCCTCATTGGGGTTCAGCAGCCATGTAACAGCCAACAAGTGTCCTGGAGTGCATGACAGAACAGACAGAAGCAAGGTTTTACAATAGGTTCAGGATGTCCTCCTCATTTGCTACAGACCGTGATGATGATCCAGCTGCTGTGGATACAAGTCAGTCACAAATGCCTCTTAGCGTCAGTAAACAATTTAATGGCCAATGAAATAATGAAATATAGCCGACTGTATATGACAGTCTGTACTTAGGCAAGGTGTCTGATGAGCTATCAAGAGCAGTCAGGGATGCAAACTCACAGTGTAAAATGTGAAGCTAAATTCAGGCATTCTGATCGTTATCCAGATCCAACTGCTCATGTAGGAGAATAAAAACATGGACAGCATGATAAATTTGACCAGGTGACACACACTCAGACACACACACACACACACACACACACACACACACACACACACTCACACTAACACTCACACTAATGGACAGACATACGGAGGGAGAGAAAGACAGACAGACCACCTGGGTTACAATACCTTTCTAACCCTTTTGATGGCAAGGATAAAAATCATCAATCAGTGGAGGATAGAGAGTTAATTAAAAAAGCCTTTATTACAGCGTGGCTGTATAAATAAGGAGATCAATGGGCCGAATTATTTCGACCCGCAAAAGGTCCTCCTAAGCGCAAAGATGATTGCGTGTCTAATGAAAACTGTCACCAGTGTCTCTGTGGGTTAATTCACTGCTGAGCTTGACATGGAGCACAGTCTCACTGGGGCCCACAGAGTCCATTCTATCAACTTCCTATTCTACTCAACGGCAGAGTATTAATTTGGAGCAAGGAGCATCTGGTAGTTTTGGCAAGAGAGTAGACAGACCAAGAGACTATCTGATGAGACATTAGTAAGGTGTCATGACCTGAATGTGTGTGTGTATGTGTGTGTATGTGTCAGTGTGTGTGTGTGTGTGTGTGTGTGTGTGTGTGTGTGTGTCTGTGTGTGTGTGTGTGTGTGTGTGTGTGTGAAAAAAACATCCTTTTGATAGAGATGTATGAAGCAGATGGGAGTTTGCATTATCAGATTTACCAACGCACAGAAATCTCATCAAAATCCCACCAAAAAGCATCAGTTCTAAAAGGCAGTGTGTGAGTCTAGAGAGGACTACCATTTCCACCGGGGGCGTGTGACCCTGCGCTACCTCCTGATTGGGGGCGGGGTTGAGGGACTGTGGCAGCCATTTCCTGAAGTGGTTTCTCATTTTCAGACACATATTAGCAATATTTGTGACAAAGCGTTGTTACTGTAATTTCTAGACATGGTTAAGTTGTCGTTGTCATATTACAGTATTAGTGCATCCTAGTGCATCCTGAAGACAATGTATAGCCTGGTAGCTCAGCCAGAGACTTATTGAGAGAGGAGGAGATGCAGCACTCAAAGAATCCTCTATAGAAATGTATGGGGTTACTGTAGGTCGTAACAGCAATATGGCACTTGTCTACACATATGTAACCCCTTTTTAACAGGCGTGTGCATGTTAACAGGCACACGTTACACTAACTAGGCTATAGATTCAGATTCAGATTCAATGTGCTTTATTGGCATGACAAGGGGTATACTTATATTGCCAAAGCAATCAGAACAGAAGTACAATAGTAGTACAATACTACTATAGTAGTACAATAGTAGTACAATATTTGTACAGTAGTACAATAGCAACACAGTTCTTAAAATAGATCAAATATTTGTATGTGTGTTTGGGGGGGGGGTTGATTTTGTGTGTGTGTGTGTGTGTGTGTGTGTGTGTGTGTGTGTGTGTGTGTGTGTGTGTGTGTGTGTGTGTGTGTGTGTGTGTGTGTGTGTGTGTGTGTGTGTGTGTGTGTGTGTGTGTGTGTGTGTGTGTGTGTGTGTGTCTGTGTGTCTGTGTGTCTGTGTGTCTGTGTGTCTGTGTGTCTGTGTGTGTGTCTGTGTCTTGATACAGTAGGTCATTCAATGTCCCTCAGGTTGTGGCATGTCAATACATATTGGGCTGCAAGGTTTGCTTTGTTTCCTTCACCCAATAGTATTTTAAATTTGTTTTCCTCACTTAGATCATCAAAATGAGGAATTTCTAAATGTAGTTTATTAAAGTAAAAATTCCTAGTTTGGGACAAGGATTTGTACACTGTAGGAGGAAGTGCAACTCTGTCTCTACCTCACCTGTCGAACAGTGACCACATATTCTTTCTTCTTTTGGTTGCCATGATTTTTTATGTCTTCCTTTTTCGATTGCCAATTTGTGGTCACTTAGCCTGTACTTGGTTAGGGTCAGTCTCTGTTTTCTATCTCTGACAGTAGAGAGATATTCTGCTAATTTATATTCTCTGTTTAGGGCCAGATAACATTGTAATCTGCTTTGATGTTTAGTTTCTTCTTTCCAATATTCCAAATAGTTGTCTTTGCATTGTTTTATAATTTGGTTGACTCTGATTGGTTTTTGGAAAACAGTGTTGTTGTGAGACTGGTCAGGGTGTGTTTTGGGTGGGGGGGTTAGTCTCAACAACAACTGATGCAGGGGACTTTTTTCTGGGCTCTAAACGACCTGGCTGAAAATTCCTGTTTGTAAGAAGGCTAAGAATTCAGGAAATGAAAGCTCCCACCACATCCTGTGTAGATTCAGGAAAATAGCTGCCCGACAACTGCCCAAAGCACGTTACCAAGATGGGCTCCAAGAGTGTGTGTGTGTGGGGGGGGTTGTGTGTGGGGGTTGCCTATGAGGCCTTTGGCTTAGCTTTGTCCTTCAGACTGACCGTGTTTCCACCAAGTCCTCCCTCGCTTAGCATCTGCTCAAGGGTGCAGTGAGCTCCACCTGGCCATTTACATTCCTCCCCACAGCGCAGGTGGCAGATCCACCCACGCATCCCGCATGCTGATGCAGGCTTCTGCACGTGCTCAGTAGGACTCCTCGTCCTCGCCCAGCAGAAGTGAAACCCAGGCGCCTGCATGCATACACATCCAGCTGACCAGTGGCAGTCCATACTCTGTGTGTGTGTTGCGTGTCTCGTGCCAACCAGGTGACCGTGGTGAGTAGAAGATGTGAATGTGAATAGTGTTTTTTTTGTAGCCGGTGGGATACAGAAATGTGTCCTCTGCCTTTCATCCATCCTTGAGTAGTGAGCACACACACACACACACACACACACACACACACACACACACACACACACACACACACACACACACACATACACACAGACACACGCACACACACACATGCACAGACACATACAAGCACACACACACACACACACACACACACACACACACACACACACACACACACACACACACACACACACACACGCACACACGCACACACACACACACACACACACATGCAGACACATACAAGCACACACACACACACACACACACATGCACAGGCACATGCACAGACACACACACACACACACACACACACACATGTGCACACACACACTCACACACACACACACACACACACAGCAGTGGGTAGTCAGTCTTTTGGAGTCTGACCAGAGGGGGGGAAGACGCCTCAGGAGAGCTTCATGTTTTATTCTTATACTCTGTCAGTCGAGGACCATTATGCATACAATACAACACACTCTCCTCCACATCTCCTGTTCTGCCCACTTTAAATACCATGTGTATGAATGAAGGTCATATGAAGGCGCACATTGATTCTTCTAGCCGTATTCCGCTTTTTTTGTTCCCCATTTCAGATTCCTTTGGGGTTTTATTTCCACGAGCAGTCATTAAAAAAAGTACAAACCGAGTTAGCTGACTATTCTGCCTACTGACCCAGGTCCCTATCTACCCATCTGATTTCTACCTGGTCATATACAGTATACCGGCAGAAGAGAGTGTTTTAGGAGGAGACGGTGAAGTCTGTCATTTGAGAATGCAGCGTGAGCGCAGTCATTTCAGGACCACTAGTGGCAAAGCAATTTTCCTGTGTGTGTGTGTGTGTGTGTGTGTGTGTGTGTGTGTGTGTGTGTGTGTGTCTGTGTGTGTGTGTGTGTGTGTGTGTGTTGTGTGCACTGCTTGTGTGCACTGCTTGTGTTAGTGTGTGTGTGTGTGTGTGTGTGTGTGTGTGTGTGTCTGTGTGTGTCTGTGTGTGTGTGTGTGTCTGTTTTGTGTGCACTGCTTGTGTGTGTGTGTGCGTGCAATTGTGGGAGTGGAAGACAAGTAGAGAGAGAGAGAGAGAGAGAGAGAGAGAGAGAGAGAGAGAGAGAGAGAGAGAGAGAGAGAGAGAGAGAGAGAGAGAGAGAGAGAGAGAGAGAGAGATGAAATGCTACTACAGATACCTGGTCTTGTGCAGGAGGCATGTGGTTCTGTAGCAGCGGAGTGATCTAGGCAGGTGCACCCTCCTCGGCAGCTCCACGAGCCAGGTACCCAGTGGACCAATAAACTCCAACTAAGCTCTCTGTCACAGTGCCTGGAACCAACGGGGCACGCTCGATTCAGGAAATGACTGTTTAACTAAGCTTTTCTCAGTTGAAAATAAATAAACAAAAATGACCTAGAATTACCAGTAACAACCGTCTATGTATAGATTAGTGGGAACGAGCTAGAGGATCGAGGAAAGACGTTGAGAAGAGCCTAATGTTTGGAAAAGAGGAAGTCATGTTTAGCTCATATTCATAGTTTGAATGTACTGTATGTCTGAATGTCAAAATAAATGATTCCCAGGATAACTAGTGGAGCCAACACAGATACATGCTGTGTACTATACGGAAGCACGGAAAGCCAAATGGAATGCACTCCAGGATGAGGGAATGATTGTACACTTCTAAATACCCTGTAGATGTGATCATGTTTGGTCTCAACAGGCAGATATCCCTCCTGAAGTTGTGATGGGAAAGAATCTGATCCTGATCAGGACACATGCTGCTTTATGTCTTAGAGAACTCTTTTTCTCATTCTTCTTCTTCTAATACTTCCTCTTCTTTTTTTCGTCTTCTCTCTTCTTCCTCCTCTCCTGGGTTACTCAGTGTACAACACATTATGTTGCAGTCAGACACCTCCGATGTGATGGATTGCACCTCCACCCGTAGACACTAACAGAACTAAAAATACAGTGGAGTCTGCTGGCTGACAGTAAACCTATTCCTCTTCCTCTTCCTCTTCGCCTTCGTCAGTGGTGATGGCACATATCACCTCGCCTTTGAGAGATGGATGTTGACATGAGCACCCCCCCCCCCCAAACACACACACACACACACACCCACACACACACACACACACACACACCCACACACACACACACACACACACACACACACACTCAGTTTCTTTTTCTGAAATGGTCTGTTAGGTCTGGCGGTACGGCAGAGGCTTTGTTCACTCTGATTGAGTTTGTGGTGGACACTCACTCACTCAGTCACGCAGAAAGCACACCCCCAATGCACACACACACACACACACACACACACACACACACACACACACACACAGACACACACACACACACACACAGACACACACACACACACACAGACACACACACACACACACACACACACACACACACACACACACACACACACACCTCTCCCAGCCCGCTGGGTGACAAATGTCTACCTTCCTCCACTGCCCTCCCCACTCACTTTGTCACTATGGAAATGTTTTACCCGCTCTGAGCCATTGTTGAAGAGTCTTAAAGGATGCCGTGCGCTGCACCTGTCTGCATGAGAGGAGAGCACCTTTAGCGCTGGCGGTGGATGTGCCCATTCATATGGATTACCTGTCACAGCGCCCCGTCCCGCTGTCGGGAGGACGGCCAGGCCGGCGGAGGTGGGTTGTCGTGGTAGCGGTCTGATGAGGGCTCATCATGGTGATGGAGGGAGGGGACCACTTTAAGTTGCAGACAGAAGAGAGATTTATGCTCCGCCGGTGGCACCCTGACGAGCCTGCTGCTCCCAGCCTGAGTAAATCAGCTGCTTGCACATATACATTTCTCTCTCTGAAATGGCAGGGAACTCTGCTGGTGGAAAATAGCATCATGATACCTGTATACCCAAATATGTGTATGCTACACACAATGCAATGGCTATTGTTTTCTTACGATATTTCCAGTTTGTTATTCAGAAAAAAAAAAAGCTGTCTCTGTTTCTGTGATTGACGTGTCTGTGGGTCCACTATTATATTTCTTCAAAGTTAGTCAGATAGTTGTGTATGGCCAGAAGCTTGATGTGAACTATATCGGCAGTCTTTCATATGGTACCTTTTTTTTTTTTTTTTTTTTTTTGTCAAGTATTTTTATTGTTTTAAAAGGAGTCTTAATATTGAATAAAGAATAGTACAATTCTGAATTCCCTCTACTTTTTCCCCCCATCCCACCCATACAAACATTCATGCCAATGTTAAACAAATATACATACACGTACACATATACATATACACATTACCCACATAATGGAATAGAATTGTAATGTACATGTAGTAATAATACCATTAACAATCAAAAATAACAAAATAAATAATAATATAAATAATAATAAAATAAATAAATAAAATAATCATAATAATAAAAATAATAACAAGATAATAACCAATGTCTACTTTGGACAAATCATATGGTACCTTAACGGGGGTAGTTTCAAAGACCCATTGCTGTTCCTCTAAAGTAAATTAAAAGAATCACATACGCACACACGCACATGCACACACACACGCACACGCACACACACGCACACACACACACACACACACACACACACACACACACACACACACACACACACACACACACACACACACACACACACACAAACACACACAGTGAGAGAGAGATAGACATACACACACACACACACACACACACACTCACGCATAAAGAAAGGAAGTGAGAGAGTTTGGGAGGAGAGTGGTATGAATCACAGTTGTCATAACGACAGTGCCTGTCAATCCAGGCTGCCGGCATCCAGCCAAGAGGAGATCTGGACAACTCGTCCATGATGAATTGCTGACAGTGTGTCTATGCAGGTGGATCTGGGGCACCCTGGGGAGAGCCAGGCCATCTGTGAAGAGCCTTTTTGGAGGGGGAGGTGGGGAGTCACAGAGAGAGATGGATGGATGGGCTCCGGGAGGAGAGGAGAGGAGGAGTGCAGAAAGGAGGATGATATAGGATGTTTTGGAGGAGAGGAGGAGTGCAGAAGGAGAAGAGAGGAGGTGGGTTTGGATGGGAGGATGATGCAGTATGTTTTGGAGGAGAGGAGGAGTGCAGAAGAAGAAGAGAGGAGGTGGAGAGGAGGTGTGTTTGGATGAGAGGGTGATACAGTATGTTTTGGAGGAGGGGAAGAGAGGAGGAGGAGAGGAGGTGTGTTTGGATGAGAGGATGATGCAGTATGTTTTGGAGGAGAGGAGGAGTGCAGAAGAAGAAGAGAGGGGGAGGAGAGGAGGTGGGTTTGGATGAGAGGATGATACAGTATGTTTTGGAGGAGAGGAATAGAGGAGGAGGAGAGGAGGTGTGTTTGGATGAGAGGGTGATGCCGTATGTTTTGGAGGAGAGGAGGATCATGGGAGAGGACATGGGTTTGTATTGGGAGGATGATGCATTGTGTTGTGGAGGAGAGGAGGATCATGGGAGAGGACATGGGTTTGTATTGGGAGGATGATGCAGTGTGTTGTGGTCAGTGCGGCCCTGCTGAACTTTGAGACCTGCGGAGGAGGTGGGTGTGTGGATGGTACGGTGATGTAGTGTGTTTGTGTTGTTCTCCTCAAGCAGATTGATTAGGCATGTCTCAACCCATTGAGATGTGAAGGATTTTCAAATCTTGTGTTACACTTAGTCACTGTTTCTCTCTCTCTCTCTCTCTCTCTCTCTCTCTCTCCTTCTCTCTCTCCCTCTCTCACTATCTCTCTCACTCTCCTCTCTCTCTCTCTCTCTCTCTCTCTCTCTCTCTCTCTCTCTTTCACCTGTCTTTCCTCTCTCTCTCACTCTCACTCTTATCTTTCAATATTTTTGCCCTTCTTGTGTGTGTGAGTGTGTGTGTGTATATGTGTGTGTGTGGGTGTGTCTGTGTTTCTGTGAGGTTGATATTCACACACAGTTGAGTTGATGAGAGACAGACACATGTGAAATCTGCATGTGTCAGACATCTCTCTAATCAGCAGTCTTGCGTACAGATTTCCATGAGGTGTCTTTGCATCGTCATGTTAATTATCACCCAGCTCGCCTGCTGCAGTCAAGGCCACGGGAGGCGCAGGACAACCAGATTGATGTATTGATGTATTGATTGACAGATCATAAAAAAAAAAAAAACCTATTATCTATGTACAGAAGGACATTTGGAATCACTTGGATCCTGTAATTATAGACATTAGGACAGAGCACTGTAAAGAATGTTGCCACTTTTAGAATTTAGTGAGCTGCGTCACCAGGATGATATATCATTCTGTTTTTCCAAGTCACATTCGATATTTTAGTAGTGTATATTTTTATGTCCAGTCAGCTGTTAACAAACACATACACATTCCAGAATCTGTTTAATTACATCACTAGAATGCCACTAGAGAACATTAGCCTACTGTAAGTTAAGTTTGATGTAACTGCCATCAAGTTAAAGTCTGTATTTTCTTTACTCACTCACTGATCTCATTGTTTTTCTGTCAATTTCCTCTTATTTCTTTCTCATCATTTGATTATTTGAGCTCGAGATGAGTTACTTTAGGCTATATATACTTGAGTAGCTCTCACATTTTTGCACAACATGAATATGACAGAAGTGTACCGCTCAAGGTAATAAACTGTGCTATGTTTAGTGTACATTGAAAAAGCACAAGCAGAATTGTGGAGGTGTAGCTTTCTTATGTTGCATTACCACAAGTGCAGCTGATATTAATGTTGTTAATAGTTATTTGCAACCATGCAAGTATTTCACATTCACACAGATGTTCACACATTTTTATGTCAAAATAGTCACACTGTCAAAAGGTGTATATAGGCCTATATTTTTTTCTAGAATACATTTTGTAGAAATGTATTGTAAAAATGACTGGTACACAGTCATTACCTCTACCAAGGAGGTTATGTTTTCATCAGGGTTTGTTTTTTTTGTTTGCCTGTTTGTCTGTCTGTCTGTTTGTCTGTTTGTTAGCAAGATAACTCAAAAACGTATGGATGGATTTCTATGAAATTGTCAGTGAAGGTCTGAAATGAGCTTAAGAAGATATGATTACATTTTAGAAGTGATCGGATCATCGTCTGGATCCAGGCGGCGCTTGGCAGAGGTCTGTGTTCTCGGAGTGCTTTTCTAGTTACTAATACCCCATTATGTGTACGCAAGCATACGTGTGTATGAGGAAATTCAGTTTCTTCCTCTCAGGAATGCATACCTCACAAGAGTGTATTCTCAAAATGGACTCAAGACATTGACTTAACATGGCGGAGTGGAGGATTGTCTGGAAGAAAACAAGATCAAACCAAACAACAGCTCTCCACCTGTGTCACATATTACAGCTCTGATCTGCTGCAGAATTCTATATTGGTGCTGAACCTGTGACCGGGATAGAGAGGGCAGTATTAGCACACACACACACACACACACACACACACACACACACACACACACACACACACACACACACACACACACACACACACACACACACACACACACAGACAGGCACAGCCAGGCACACACACACACACACACACACAGGCACACACACACACACGTCTAAAGGTGCACATTTGTAGTCTGGTCTTGTCCGTGGTGTTTGGCATGATTCGGGCTGGCTGATGATTAGAAGTCTACTACCCTACTCATGCTTTTCACAGTTGCTCTCTGTTATCCCCCCTCCCTCTTCCTAATTCAATTTAACACGGCTGTGACTCGGTCTCGTCTCGCACTCTGCTCTTATGCTTTTGATCAAAGTGTTTTTTTATGTATTGATTTATTTTCCTAAGGGTTATATTTTTGCCCCAAAAATGGATGAAAGAGGCGTATAAGAGCAGGCTAGCTCGAGGACATATAATATAATACAATTAAGGACAATGCATAAGTCTCCCACACAAACTCGTAATGCTCTATCCTATCATTTGTATATTATATTGGTGTGTGTGTGACTGTGTGTGTGTGTGTGTGCGTGATGGCATTTTTCCACTCATGTAACACAATAAACCTAATGAATATAGACAAACAACTCTCTCTAACCCTCTCTCCATCTCTCTCTCTCATTTTTTATCTATCTATCTATCTATCCTCTCGCTTGTCACAGAGATTGACTCAAATTTGAAATTATCTGGAACAGTCTAATGCTTCATTGGCTTCTGTTGACGTTAGGCTCAGATGCTGATAATTTCATCCACTTACATGCATTTCCTGTTTGGCTTCTGATTTGTGATAGAGTATTGAGCACTGTGATGTGCCCTACTTTCTCCTCTTCTGTGGTGCGGGAGGGAGACCCATGTGACTTAGAGCCTGGGCCTTCTTCCATTCAACACCATGTTATCAGTTCCCATTCAGTATCCATCCGGTTAAGGTGCTGGGCTAGTGGGCAGTAGCCTGAAAAGTTGTGGGTTCAATTCCCGGTTTCCACCATTGCGCCCTTGAGCAAGGCACTTAACTCCGAGGTGCACTGACAGTGACCCAGGCCGGACTCCATACTCCATAGTATAGAGTCTGTGTTCACATTAGGAAGTGAATCAATTTGGTCTATCCAAGGTGAGTCTCTTTAGAAGTCACGCAGAGCAGGTCTGAGTGGAAGAACGGAGTGTGGTAGTTAGGGTTCCTTAAGAGATGCCGATATTTCCATACAGTTTGAGGAAGTACTTTTCCGTGAACATGTTGGAAGTTGGACGTAGAGTGACCTTTGAGATGGAATGTTTACACAACCTCGTTCAAATGTATCTGTTCGTACAAGCTTGTTCGCCACATACGATCGTCTCTGTTCAAGTAACTCGACAGCGCTGCTCACTGACGTGTGGCGATGGTGGAAAAACAGCCCACCTGGTTCTGCCTCTGACTCATGCTGAGTCTCTGGGGAGACACTCGCCACCTCTGACCCGTTCACTTACACAACCAAGGCCGTCAGTCAGGTAGGCCAAGCACACACAGTACGCAACTGCAGCAATGGCCGCTGGCACTAAAAGGACTTTGAATACAGCGTAGTGTATTGTATTCCCCCTCTGGGCACGCCTTTGGTTCGGGTCCTTATTGTTTTATCTGCCCTGCGTATTGTAACCAAATGTAGTCCCAAGAGATTCGTCTTATTCCCTCAGGCGGAAAATATTAAGTGAGGTATGGTAGGGTATAGTATGTTTACACTGATTGATGTATATACAGTACGTGCGGTGCATACTATGTCACAGAGAATGATCCATAGTGTTGAAACCGAGTGGAGCAAATGTTAGTGAAAGCACACATAGATGGAGAAGACGGTTTACATACATTTACTGAAATTCACTTAACTGCGGCCACAAAATACATGTGAAGAAGCCAGACGTCACACACTTAAGCCCCAACAGTGACAGAGGAACTCCAACATTTTCCTATTTACATTCTGTGATTAGTTGCAATGTGTACATGTGTAATGTGTAATGATGTCAAATGAGGCACAGCCATTTTGTACACAGGAAGTCACGCCGCCCCAAGTAGCAGTGCTTCGGTGGTATTCCATTAAATTATGCAAGGTGACTATGCAACATTGATTTAGTCTTATTGTAATAATGGAAGAATAATTCAAGACGTACATAATTCAATAGATAATGCAACAATCTTGTACACCGTAGACAGCTGTTTAAAGAAGCAAATCCACCAAAGGATTTAAACCCCCATCAATACAGAGCAGATTCATTGCCAGAGTGCTTGTAGCCTTTCAAAGCTTCAGCTGGTGATTGGCTGATCAGTGAGGTCCTGGTGAGAGCTTCAGCTGGTGATTGGCTGATCGGTGAGGTCCTGGTGAGAGCGTCAGCTGGTGATTGGCTGATCAGTGAGGTCCTGGTGAGAGCTTCAGCTGGTGATTGGCTGATCAGTGAGGTCCTGGTGAGAGCTTCAGCTGGTGATTTGCTGATCAGTGAGGTGCTGGTGAGAGCTTCAGCTGGTGATTGGCTGATCAGTGAGGTGCTGGTGAGAGCTTCAGTTGGTGATTGGCTGATATATGGGGTCATGGTTAGAGCTTCAGATGGTGATAGGCTGATGGTAAGAGATTCAGCTGGTGATAGGCTGATGGAGAGAGCTTCAGCTGGTGATAGGCTGATCAGTGAGGTGATGGTGAGAGATTACAGTAAAATTGTGTTTTTCACCCAGTCTGAAGAGAAGTTTCACACCATTAGCGACATGCATAATTTACAATCTAGCGTCTCTGAACTTGAGGAAGAAGGCACATAAAAAAAAAACATGTTGAAAAAGAACCCACTTAACTGTAGACATAATTTATGCTGATTAATCATTAATTTAGATGGACTACTTAGGAAAGCTTAATTGAACCGGATGGATATTCCCAGTGTGGGCTTGATCCAGATCTCCAGGCTGCACCAGTGCTGAGCTGACTGACTCAGACGCCTGCCTCCCTGCCCAGATCATCTAGGACCTTGGCCATCGAGTGGATACACAGGCTAACTAACCCAACACATTTGCCTAATAAGATCCCGTCGAGGGGCACAGAGAGACCACTCCGAGGGCACAGATTCATTTTCAGGGTCTGTGCTTGGACGCTTTTATTAGATAGTGTCAACTCCCCAGCTTTCTCCTCTCTCTTTCTCTATGACTCTCTCTCTGTCTTTTTTCCCTCCTTCTCTTTCAGCACCTCTTATTCTCTCATTCATTTTGATTCTCACTCTCCCTTTAGTTCTCTCATTCTCTCTCTCTCATTCTCCATCTGATTTTTACTTTCCATCTTCCTTTGCCTCTCTCTCTCTCTCTCTCTCTATGCCATCCATTCAGTATGCATGTCCACTGGCTCTCATTTCAGACTGGTCCAATTGAGAGTGATGGGTGAGACCTTTAGTGGAATGGAGTCAGTCGACACAAAGTAGGCTTTTTCACTTGTCAGTGATTTATCGCGGGGCCCTGTGCTTCTGTCTTCCCTCTCTCTCTTTCTCTCTATCGCTCTCTCTCCCTCCTGTCCTCTCTCTCTCTCTCCCTCTCTCTCTATCCCTCTCTCTCTGCCGACTCTTTAACTCCTGGATGGGAGAGGGAAAGGGAGAGGGAGAGTGTTATTAGTTTAACATAAAGAGGTGAAGTGGATGCATACTGTATGTAGTGTGGGTCAGGCTGATGGAGTCTGCTGCTACTGAAGTTAGCTGAGCTCTGGCCTCCTCTGTGTTCTCTTGGATGGTATGCTCGAGCAGGTTGCCCGGCTACCAAATTGTTACAAGTGGCAACCAGATTTGGTGACGTGTGACGTGTGACAATGTGTCAGGTGGAGGTGCAGTGGAGATGCTCTCTTTGCCAGGAGGATAGGCAGCCTCCATTACGCTGCCATAGTGGTCAACAGTGCATTAAAGTATTCCAGAGGATTAGATTGGTAATTTGATGAATTGATTGCAAACATATACTAACATTTAATATTTATGGGTTTCTATTCTGCATCGGTAGACATATTTTTGTTGCATGCATGCCTTATAAGGTTAGACTCTGGTATCCAATTAGAGCAAGGGGAAGTGCAATCATTTTGATGTGTCACAAGTTGGATCTGCTCCATTTACAGTTTGTCTGAATCGCTAACACACCAAATACTGCTGCCTGAATAAAATTAGAATCAGTGAATCAGCCGCTCTTTTGACCGTAACATAAACAATCTTCACCCTGTGAAAGATCATTTGCAGATCTCATCGACTCTTTTTTCAAAGTCTAAACACATTTGCATGCAATAAAACATATTTTGAACTGCAGTGCATTTGTGATAGTGGTAACAACCACAAACTGTAAAACATAATGTAAACTTAAATGAAATACAGATATCATAATTGAATCACAACGCTAATTAGATCTCACTTGTTTCAAATGATGTGAAACAACCAATATAAGTCAGTTCAGAGTGCAAATAAGTTGTTGAATGTACCAGTCCTTTGAGTTCCATGTTCCATGTCCATGCAATGTACTTCTTATTTAGAGAACTGAAAATGGTGTCTTTTGTACCTTTTCCAGTGGATTAGCTGTTTGCCCTGAAACACGGTTTCCCTTTTCTTGTTTGTGTGTCTGCATTGTTCATTGTCAGATATTGTCTGGTTTTGAGCACAGGTGAAGGAGATTGATTGATTTTGATTTTGTGTCTACAGAAGTTTGATAATTGTTGAAAACTGTAATGGTTTTGCTCTTGGTCCATGTTCAGTGGTTGATTTTATAGCCCTGCTAGCAAGCAAACCCACCTGGGTTTCAAACAAAAAGTGCTTAGCTTTTGGTTAGGTAAATCAGTCAGGCTTTCCTTGGCTGGCGACATTTCTACTTTCTACTTTGAACAGAATAGTTTGCTAAGCCTTCTCAGAGCTTTCATGACATGTCTTGGTCCAACCGATGCAGCAGGACACTAAGCATCATCGTCATGAACTTGACAAGGATATTAGGCTGTGAGGCAGCTCAGCTGACAAGCACTCCGTAGGGAGATCATGGAATAGGTGTATGTTGGCACAAATGCACGAGTATGTCAACAATATTTTACTGGATTACTGATAATTAGGTCCCGTGTCAATATTGTTGATAATTGTACCTGACTCTGCTGTCATCCTCTCCTGCAGATACACAGCAAATACTTCACACATTTCAACAGACTGTGTAGTCCTGACCGTAGCTTTTTTTGTCTCTATTTTCACTTATGGTGTTCCCAGTGCTATGTCGGTTCCCAGTGCTTTTTGCGATTGGATTCATTCGCCAATGGTGCTTTAAGAACAATAACAGCAACCACACATTGCATTTATATAGTGCTTTTCTCGACACTCAATATGCTTCACAGTGAAGGCGGGGGGGGGGGAGTAGTTAAAGCACACTCTAAAAAGCTCTCTATGGAGACTCTTGAAGTGCACAGCCTTGATGAAGAGTGGTACATAACAGAGATGCTCGTCAGTCATTCACGTATACCATCAACACAAATTGGAAGACGATACCAAACTAGTAGCCCATAAACTCCCCTTGAGAAGTATACCCTATTGCAGCACTGAGCACAGAGGTCTGATATAGAGGTGACATGACCTGTTTGCCTGTTAGTAGTTTTGGGTTGAGCTGTGACGGTGAGATCCAACGAATTGCATACTGTATGATAGCAGGCGGATTGGAGATAGAGCAGGCCAGTAGTGTTACAGCAGAGGGGTTTAGCTTCACTGCACAGGAGGGCACTCATTTACAGTATCTGATAATAGACAAACACACACTGTTTGTTAGTCAGTGTAAGTTAGACGACGCCAGTAAAATTGAAAAGGCTTTGCCCTGTTGTTGCATCAGCAGCACAGAGCTCTGAGGGAGATGTGTGGATTGTGGCGTGAAATAGACCCGAGCTTGAGACATATTGAGATAAATGAAATAGATTTGTCTTAATAATGAAAGAAAAAGTGTTATTTCATCCCGTGCCTTATTGCAGTTTGAACTGTGGGAGTTGGAGTGCATTTGGGAGGTGTTACATCACACAGTCTCAGAGTCAATCATGTGCTACAGCTGCAAAGCTTGATTCTATCCTGTGATATCATTGTATTCATTTGCAGTAGTTTGCTCTTAACATGGTTGCACACTTCCAGATACATGGGATGTGAATTGTATGGAGGGTACCTTTATAACGGTGTCAAAACTTTGTCACAGTGATGCTCAATTGACCAATGTTTGTCAAGCGTGATGATAATTACTAAAGTTTAGAATCAGCTGCATGCAACCATAATCATAAAAAAAAAGATCAATGATAAAGTTGACTTCTCAGCCAGTTCTTTCAAATCGTTAATTTATTGCCCTTCAATTATGAAATAACTGAGTCCAGTGTGGTTAATGAAATGATATACAGTAGGGAGAATACGTTTTTGACCCCATGCTAAAGTTGACTAAAAAGAGGAATATAAAATCATCTTTTGAAATTTGATCTTAATTCCTT
>NC_085006.1:26426948-26431948 GCF_963854185.1 Sardina pilchardus
TGAGCAGGAGGTACCCCCTCCCCTCAGCACCCCCCCACCCCCCTCGTTCCCCGGTTCCCCGCACTCTCCCCCGAACGAGGCCAGCGTCTCTCTCTCTGTCTCTCTCTCTCTCTCTCTCTCTCTCTCTCTCTCTCTCTCTGTCTCTCTCTCTCTCTCTCTCTCTCTCTCTCTCTCTCTCTCTCTCTCTCGTTCGCGCCATCGCAGGCGGGCATTAAGATGCGGCGCGGCGCTCGCTGCTTGAGGGTTTGTTGCACTGATCAGACGGGTCTCTTCTGACCAGCGAGACGAGGCGAGGCCTCTCGGGGCAGCAGCGTGGGGACGGACGGGGGGATGGCCAGGGTCGGGGAGCGTCGGCAACAAAGGTGCGTCTGTTCCCTTCCGCGCCAGCTGGACCGCTCAATTCCTCTGAAGTTACTTTGGGCCCCACGGAGAGGGGGTAGAGACAGAGCAGTAGAGGTAGAGAGAGAGAAAGAGAGCAGGAGAGAGAGAGAGAGAGAGAGAGAGAGAGAGAGAGAGGTAGAGAGAAAGAGAAAAAATGGTAGAGAGATAGGTTCAATCACCTTTTATTGACTCACTTCTTGACACATGAAATCATGGCGTGCCTCATACAACGCAAACACACATTCCTAAATACATCCACACATTAAAACCCCAATACATCATATCTTAAAAAGGACATCATCCCCCCAACATAGCACATAGCAACCCCCCATAGCAACATAGCAACCCCCCAACCCCCCACACGTCCAGAAACCCCTCAATGTTTCTAATCAGTTTGTAGTAGGCATACTCCACTTTAAGACGCCCAGCCACCATCCCATTAAAACCCCCACTGGGTCGACTGAACCAGTCCCCAACCTCCTGCTCTCCCTCGTTTTCTACACTGCCTACTTAGAAGAGCCCAGCTCGCAAGGCATCCCTCCCTCCTCCTCCTCCTCCTCCTCCTCACCTGATGCACTGGCCCCTCAATAAGCAGGCGCTGGGAGAAGCATAGAGAGAGAGAGAGGGAGTAGGCTGTGAGGTGCGCAGAGGCTCTCTCTGAGCATGCAGAGTGGAGTGTGTCTGTGTGTCTGTCTGTGTGTGTGTGTGTGTGTGTGTGTGAGTGGATAGCCAGGTCTAGGTGTGCACCTCCAGCACAGCTCCAGCCGAGGCAGAGAGATGGAGGGGAGTTGGGTGGTTTAGTGATTCTGTGTGGGTCTCCTTTTCCCATGACAGAGGGAAAGGGGCAAAAAAGAGATTGTCTGTGTGTGTGTGTGTGTGCGTGTGTGCGTGTGCGTGTGCGTGTGCGTGTGCGTGTGCGTGTGCGTGTGCGTGTGCGTGTGTGTGTGTGGTGTATTTACTCTGGACAGGTCAGTGCCTCTGTTGCCGGGGTGTGTGGAGAGGGCAGGGCTGGGAGTGAGATGTGGAGGCGTCGTCATGCATGCAGATTGGACAGCCAATCACAAGAGGAGGAGAGAAATGGGAGAGGCGTGGCTAATGCAGTTGGAGGATACCACAGGCTTTACAGCCTATGATGAAGGAATAGGGGTTGTTAGTGTGTGTGTGTGTGTATGTGTGTGTGTGTGTGTGTGTGTGTGTTTTGTGTTTGCGAGTGTCTCTGTGTGTGTGTGTGTGTGTGTGTGTGTTTTGTGTTTGCGTGTGTTTTTCTGTGTGTGTGTGTGTGTGTGTGTGTGTGTGTGTGTGTGTGTGTGTGTGTGTGTGTGTGTGTGTGTGTGTGTGTGTGTGGACAGGTCTGTGGAGAGAACTGGGAGGGAGATATGAAGACTCTGTGCATGTACAGTAGATCCAGGCTGGGCATCAAGTCCAGGGTGGCCTACTTCTGGAGAGGAGGGGAGGGGAGGGGTGAGGTGTGTGTGTGTGTGTGTGTGTGTGTGTGTGTGTGTGTGTGTGTGTGTGTGTGTGTGTGTGTGTGTGTGTGTTTGTGGCAGAGGCGTTGGAGTGTGTGTGTGTGTGTGTGTGTGTGTGTGTGTGTGTGTGTGTGTGTGTGTGTGTGTGTGTGTGTGTGTGTGTGTGTGGAGAGAGAGGCTGTGGGATTCAGCCTGCTCTACTTCTGTAGAGAGAGGCAGTCTGGGTAAAGAGAGATGCAGTCTGGGTAAAGAGAGATGGGAACCAAGTCTGCTCTAATCCCTTGAAGAGAAGGAGAGGCAGTGTTGGGCAGGAGAAGATAAGGAGAGAAGGAGAGGAAGTGTTGGGCAGGAGAAGAGAAGGAGAGAAGGAGAGGCAGTGTTGGGCAGGAGAAGAGAAGGAGAGAAGGAGAGGCAGTGTTGGGCAGGAGAAGAGAAGGAGAGGAAGTGTTGGGCAGGAGAAGAGAAGGAGAGGAAGTGTTGGGCAAGAGAAGAGAAGGAGAGGCAGTGTTGGGCAGGAGAGACTGCTGTTGCATTCAGGGGACCCATCAGACTCTATATTTGAAGGATGAGGTGGGGGCTGGGTTATTTTAGTGGCCCAGACTGCTCCATTTATGGGGGTAGGGGTGGAGGGGGGTGGTAGGTGCAAGAGGAGAGAAAGACTTCTGCATCCTGGGAATCCCAACATGGTGTACTGATGGAGACCATAGAGATAGCTGGAGTGCCTTTAGCACAAGTGGCAAAGACCCTCAGAGGATGTTTTTCTTCATCCATTTATCTCATTGATGAAATGTTATTTTCCTCCTTTTTCTTCTCATCTTTCTATCAGTCGTTCTTTCTTTCCTTCCCTTTCATATCTCTCCCCAGAGCAGGCAACACTCTCTCTGCATGTGAACGAGCCCCTCTCTCATGTTAATGGACAGTGCGTTTCCTTAAGAGGCGGGTATTAGAAAATGAGGAACGTAAGGCTTAAAACCCCTGCATATTCATTTCTTTCAACACGCCATAAAACAGAGACAGAAATAGGCGCGCCTCCCAAGATTTTACATTCGAGGCACTCACCAGAGAAATAATTGGCCTGATGTAGGTTAACAGTGCAGTGTTCTGCTATGAAACAGCAGCTGGCACTGTCGGCAATGCACTCATTAGATGATGCTTAAAAGGGGTAGAACATGGGACTTCAATGAGATGTACATTTGGCAGAATTAACAAGGGTTCGGCTGCTCTGAATTAGGCGTGCAGGGAGGGAAGGGAAATGTGTGTGTGTGTGTGTGTGTGTGTGTGTGTGTGTGTGTGTGTGTGTGTGTGTGTGTTTGTGTGTGTGTGTGTGTGTGTGTGTGTGTGTGTGTGTGTGTGTGTGTGTGTGTGTGTGTGTGTGTGTGTGTGTGTGTGTGTGTGTGGGCGAGGGTGGGAGGGGTGCATTTGAGGTGAACACGAGTTGACATGCTATAGGACACCTTTTTTTGACATTTCCGGAATAGGTCCTGAATGTTCCAGAACTAATTTTTGGAATGCTGTGCATTCGAGCTCTGTTCGTTGTCTCACTTCCTTCTTTATTTTTGGGGTAAGGTTTGTTTGTTTTTCTCCGTTGTTATTTATTTATCTTTTTGGTGGCCAAGGGCCTGGCAGGCTTTCCCTGTGATGTTCCTTAGCTGTGTGCAGTTGCTCACGATGTTGAATGCAAATGAACCCCCATCCTCTGGGGCGATGTTTTATTTTTATTTTTCTATCTTTTTTTTAATGTTTTCCAGCATCCCTGAAATTTCAAAGCAGGTGATGAATAAAATAAAGTAAAATAAGCTGTCGAATTTATCCTCTCACAGCTCACCAACTGTGAGGTCATTTGTCATGGAATAATTACATATGGTTTACATTTTATATTTATATACAGTTTATAAATGGGTCATTTTCTTACTGGATTTTCTCGAGTGTATTGACACTAAACCAATGTGTTTTGATACTTCAATATCTGCTGATGGTAAACGAATACAACAGCACAGCACAACAAGACAGGGAGTTGAAGCGATATTGATTGACTACCACAAATTGGTGACATGTCATTAAGATACAATTCTACTCAGGAACAGATGGTAGTGTTGTCATTTTCCGCCAGCGCTGTCATTTTTTGGTGACATAGTTTCTTCATAGCGTGGAAAACATGTTGGCCAACCATGTGAGATGCTGTCTGTTCTCATTATGTCTGCTCACTTGTGGGTGATGAGGAGTCGGAGGGGACAGTCGGGGATTCTCAGCTCAATCCAGCCTGACCTTCTAAACCCTTTTTTCCAATTCTGCTCTTGCCCTCCTCCAGGTCGATTGGGCCCTAGTAGCCCCCCCCCCCCCCCCCCCCCCCCCCTCACTCCTCACTGTCCCAGCGGTCGTGGTTGCCTGGACACGGAGGCATCTGATGTGTGCGGTCAGACATCTTGAGCAGTGGTTCCCCGGGCAGCGCGCGCCTGCCTCATGACTCTTCTGGAGTCGACCCGTCCCTCTCCGCTAGCCTGACGCCGCGTCCTCCGTCTTCATGAGATTCCCCATCCGCCAGAAGCACACCAGATAGAGGTATGCTGCAGACTGAGTTTACTGTGCTCTGTGTGTGTGTGTGTGTGTGTGTGTGTGTGTGTGTGTGTGTGTGTGTGTGTGTGTGTGTGTGTGTGCGTGTGTGTGTGTGTGTGTGTGTTTATATGTGTGTGTCTGTGTGTGTGTGTGTGTGTGTGTGTGTGTGTGTGTGTGTGTGTGTGTGTGTGTGTGTGTGTGTGTGTCTTTGTGTGTGTGTGTGTATGTATGTGTGTGTGTGTGTGTGTGTGTGTGTGTGTGTGTGTGTGTGTGTGTGTGTGTGTGTGTGTGTGTGTGTCTGTGTCTGTGTCTGTCTGTGTGTATGTCTGTTTTGTATTCAATGTGTTTAACTGATATTGGACTGCAAATGTTGCATCACTGTAGCTCAACATGATGTAAGATTTGTTTTTTACCCCTTGTCGGCAGCAAGCGGCATTTTTCAACTTCGAATATAATGCCAGTGGGGTTGTCAGTGCATCAAAAAGTGCCAAAAAGGGTTGTGGTTCTGCATGATGGGGATGCCAGGGCTAGCGTCCCATGACCAAAGTGAGTTTGAAGAGGTCGTTTTTATAAGTCAAAATCAAAGTCCAAATCAATGTT
>NC_085006.1:26436948-26446948 GCF_963854185.1 Sardina pilchardus
ACAGTAAAACTGTAGCCTGGCTAGCGCCTACCACTTCTCAAATGAGACGTTGTCTGGCAACAAGACATTCATTTTCTCGTATTTGAAAAAAAATGAATAGAATAGAATAGAATAGAATATATACTTTTTTGATCCCGTGAGGGAAATTCAGTTCTCTGCATTTAACCCAATTTAACCGAATTAGTGAACACACAGCACACAGTTAACACACAGTGAGGTGAATCACACAACCCAGAGCAGTGAGCTGCCTGCCCAACCAGCGGCGCTCGGGGAGCAGTGAGGGGTTAGGTGCCTTGCTCAAGGGCACTTCAGCCGTGGTGGACTGGTCGTGGATCGAACCGGCAACCCTCCAGTTACAAGCCCGATGCGCTAACCAGTACACCACGGCTAACCCATTGCCCAAAAATGCCCAGATCCGTTCATTGGGCGCCAAGGATGTCCATCAAATGCGTCTGTGCATAGCTCATCGTGGTCTTGCTTTCTCCCCTGTTCTGTGACTGGTCGCCAACATCAGTCGAAAATGTGGGTGTTAGTTTCCAGACTGCCATAGCAGCGTGAATGAAATCACTGCGCAAGGCAGGATGGGAACACCCAGGCTAGTAAAACTGTAGACCTTCCTTAGTTGATGAAAGAAGAGGAATGCCAGTGCAACACAGATAGTCTTCTTTAAGATTTATTTTAAAAAGGTGCAAAACATGACTAACGTTTCGACGTTACAAACGTCTTCATCAGAGTCCTGGTTGCACCAGATTGTCGCATAACTGCAGAAGTGCGGAGAACTTTCCTTTGTTTGCTTCCTTAGTTGATATTTGATATATTTCCCATAAACATTTATTGCATGTAATAAATAATGCAATAACAAAATAACAATATAGGCAACAATCACTACAAATAGCCGTTATAATTGATATAATGGATTGCTTCTGTTTGTGTGTATCTGGTGGTGCGCAGTAGTGTGTGCTAGTGTGCTTATAGGGCTGCAGCCTCGGGTGTACAGTAGTCTCTGGGTCAATCTGTGCTGGAGACGGGCTCAGTAAGAATAGAATAGAATATATACTTTTTTGATCCCGAGAGGGAAATAAGTTTCTCTGCATTTAACCCAATTTAGCCGAATTAGTGAACACACACAGCACACACACAGTGAGGTGAATTACACACTAACCCAGAGCAGTGAGCTGCCTGCCCAACCAGTCGCGCTCGGGGAGCAGTGAGGGGTTAGGTGCCTTGCTCAAGGGCACTTCAGCCGTGGTGGACTGGTCGGGGATTGAACCGGCAATCCTCCGGTTACAAGCTCGAAGCCTTAACCAGTACACCACCACGGCTGCCCCTTAAAACTCCAGTAAAACTCTCTATGAGGCCTGGCCCTGTGTGCAGCAGGCTGTGGGCAAAGATCCTTCATTACTGACAAGATAGAGCAACATAATGCATCTCTATGGAAGCAAAATTTAAACATTTCCTGTCTGCTTAAAGAGGCGTGTCGCAAAGACGTCATAGTGGGATATCAATCTCTCTCAGATTGGCAAGCAGTTCAGTTCGAATGTAATGTTACTTTCTAGGTCTGCTTAAAGGGGGATTTGCCCCCCCCCCCCCCCCCCTCCCCGTTGCGAACACAAAAGCGAAAATGGTCGATCGTTTGCGCCTCTCGCTCCACTTTAACCCTCTCTGCTGTGGGCATCTTTACTGCGGCGCTCTAGATGCCACCCTGTGCAGTAGCCTGAAGTTGCGCTGGGGCCTGGTGGGCGCTGCTGCTGCTGAAGAGGCCCCCTGCAGTGCTCCGCTCCTGGCATCCACACTCACATGTAGGGCACTCGGAGTGGAGCAGTGCCGCTCGCACTGGCACAAGGGCACACCGAGTTAGCTCGTCAGTCAGGAAGTAGATCACTAAGGGACTGTGTAAATCAGTAAGGAAGTCAGGGAGCATTAAGTGAGTGAGTGAGTAAGTAAGTAAGTAATGCTCAGCGCTCTGGTGTGTTTTATAGTTAATCATCACAAAGTGCTTTACAGGAGTTGAGGGGCAGCAGGTGGCTTCAGATATAGCTTCAGAAAGTCTAGTAAACCAGCACTTGATTAGCCCATTTCACAAGATGCTGCCACTGTGTAAACCAACTTCCTCTGGAACAGCACAGTCACACAGACTGAAAGAGGAAGATGTTTTACTCTGCCAATTAAGTAAGGGATAATGGATGACAGGGCGTGCGGTTCACAGAAATAAATGAACGATCGGGGTGGTAAAGAGGCCCCGATGCACAGCGGAGGGGCATTTACATCTCGGAAGTGCATTTATTTCTGACGCAAATGTCGTCATCCATCACCTCGCTTGCTCTGTTGTGTTCATTTCCTGTTAATTTAAATGTTTTAAAACTGTTTGTAGAACTACTTCTTTCCGTCACATATCAACTCATTTCTCAATTTGCAGGACAAACTGCCATTACTAGTCCTAAATGGATGGTTGCTATGTTCAAAGGCCAGTTGTTCAGAGACGGTTGAAAAAGGGTATTTAAGGATCTTTAGTTCCATTTCTTCCATTGTCAAGCGGGCATATCCCAGGATTCTGATGAACCTTAGCAGCTATTTTACATAGCCTACTGCCATCTAGCTAAAAGCCGACTCTGCCGTATGTTAAATGTTGCTGTGTTCTGAGCGTCTGTGTTTTACAGTTTGGATGCAACGTGACAGTTCATTTAAACTTCACAGCAAGTTTGCCAAATTATACAAGTGTGATATGGCCAAAAGAATTAGATCTACTTCATGCATACTGGATCTACTTCATCTACAGTACTTCAAATAACATACGGTTACTGTAATACACCATCTAATGAATGCAGGACAATGGGAAATTCAACCATCACATCAGTGAGGCTGAACTGGCCACCTGGCCACTGCAGAATGGGCTTATTGGGTGGTTAGGGAACTACTTTTGAGAGTTTTTAGATCGGACATTTGTGATTTAGCCAGCAAAAGCTACTCAACAAAAGCAGTGCCTGTTACATCTAGAACTTCCGATAGAGGAGACCAGCTGTATGGCACACGCACAATATGAGGACAAAAAAAAAGAAATAAATAAAAAAGAAAAAAAAGAAAAGTAAGTTATAACTGAAGGGTAATTGCATTGGGCAAGATAAGAGTGGATTTTAATTCTGAAAAGGTCAGCAAGTTGAGAAAAATGTGAATGCGGGCTGGGTAAATTAGAGAGAATTTGACTGCAGAGTGCTCCGTAATCTCCATATTTAATATCTTTTGTCTCAGAGCTGCGTTTACTGCTGAAGCTCTGATGCCATTTTGCTGAGTGAGTGTGTTGCTGCAACATCTCTGCATTTTTAATCTGTTGTTCCTGTTGAGCCAAATGCTGGTGCAACTTTGGGGAGATTAGATCATTCTTTTCCGTAATCTCCATTTGTGTTGTTCATTTTACAGGCTGTGCACAGGTCGTTTTTGAAGTCCTGGGGAGGGATGACACTAATGCTTTGTAATTTTTGTTTGGACCCAATGTGTACAAATGACATGCTATTGTTTCCAAGGGGTCTTTCCACAATTGGGGAAATCGGGTGAAATGGCTGCCAGTGACTTCCTGAGCTGTATGCTATGAAGACCCTGGTCTCCTGCACATATTTGACTCAGTGACAGTATACAGTAATTTCCCGCATATAAGCCACATTGTGTATAAGCTGCAGGACAGTGTTTTATGCAAGTTAAAAGAAACAAAACCATATTAACACCATATTAACTGCCCCCCCCCCCTGTATTAACCTCATATCGGAAGAAATTTTGCTAAATCAATGTATAAGCCACGGTTAATAGTCATTAATAATACATTTATTATTAACGGTAGTCAAGTCAAGTCAATTCTATTTCTATAGCACGTTTACGAACTTCACAGTAAAGTGCGTAAGCGCAAAAGAACAAATAAAAGATCTTAAGGCACTAAACAAGAAAAAAGAAAGGACTACATAGATTAGACTTGTCTCCATAACATTATTTGACTTGATAAACTCAAAAGCTAGGCGGTGATACCAGACTGTTTGACTTCAAATCCTACAAGTGTTACACAGTTACTTTACTCTTTACCAGAGAATCACTGCTTTGAGGTGCGTTCAAATTTGTCAAACAGTGCCGAACGTTTGTGGCGAACATAATTTGTCTGAACAGTTAAATGTGAACGATTTGGTGTAAAAATTCCATTGTAACGCTAACACTTTGTTCAGCTCATGCATGTCCAGCTCTACTCTATGTTTGCAGAGAACTACCTCCTCAGACTTTTGCAAACTTTGCCAAAAGCATTCACCTATTTTTTAGAAATTGAATGCACCACATCTCATTCAGAACAATGTTACAGCTCAGAGATATTTTAGCCGTGACTTTATGCGAGACTCATGACTAGCTGTTGCACACAAGTAGCTTGTGCGATTTTCTGCAGCCAGCCATAACAGATGCTAACAAACTAGCTCGCACTTTATGTCAACCGTCAGACTTTGACACAAGCACATCTTATACATTGTAGAAGTCATACAGTACATTGATGCTGCATCAGTGGTGTACGTGTTTGTTGTACAGGCGAGGTGGTATTTCAAGTCAAAGCAGGAAATGCCACATCACCTGTACAACAAACATGTACATCAGCAGGACTGTGTAATCAGTAGCGGTCATAACACCTCTCTATGTTGCCTGATGCTGTGACCCCTTATGAAATATGACTCAGGCACAGGCACAGACATGTCTTTTGCCTTCACAAAGTGTCATGTCAGCCATGCTTTGATACCGTGGGGGCAGTGGAAATGACAGGGAATGAAGCTAACCCTTAAGATGTATCTATAGCTAATCATTTACCATTATGAAGACAGTGACCAATATGAAGAAAAACGTCCCTTTGTTGAGGTATGTCTTGTAGGCAGCGCATGTAAAAATGCTGTTTGATGTGAATGAATGGCAGTTAATGGCCTGCGCTCTGACCTAGGAACTGCAGGGTTTTGTTAGTTTTATGACAGATAGTTTAAGTGACATGTTTCCTCATCTGCCCTCAGATTTGACGTGAAGGATGAACTTCCTCATACACAGACATCCACTTACCATCCACTTACCATCCATTTTATCGCTGTGTGTGTGTGTGTGTGTATCGATCTGAATCCTTTTAATGCACCCACTGTAAACAACCAAAGTGCATCATTCTGCAGACCCATGTTATGCTTTAGTCATTGTAAAGCATGCTTGATTTCACCCCACACTGGCTCTGCACTGCTGATGCCCTGCCTGAGATGGAATATGGAAATGCTCTAGAGCCCAGGCTTGATCCCTCTGAGCCACCATACATTATAAAACACAGCTATTATCATTTATTAGCATTATGCAATGTGTCCCCAGTGGTTTTCTTTACACCGCAGTCAGCCCCTGTCCCTTCTGAAGAGTAAGAGAAAGCACAGACTAATAAAAAACTGGGCTGAGGGAACAAATTTGCTGTGAAAGATCGAACATTTGATCTGTCGAGCGCCACACTCTCACCGCTCCGATTTCCCAGGCTGGTGCGCGCCGCGCGGGGCAATTATAGATAGGCGTGCTGACGCACGCAGTGTGGCGCGCCGCAGCGAGAGAGTGAGAGAGAGAGAGAGAGAGAGAGAGAGAGAGAGAGAGAGTGGGGGAGGAAAAAGAGGCGTCGTTCTGAAACGGTGCATATATCTTTAAACAGTTTGTCTTATCACTTCAAAGAGCAGGGCCTAGAGGGACAGCTGCACGCAGCGATCATGAATGAGGTCCTCTGTCGGCGGCCTCCTCACACACACACACACACACACACACACACACACACACACACACACACACACACACACATGCGCACGCACACACACACACACACACACACACATGCGCACGCACACACACACACATATGCATGCATACACACCCATACACACATACGTACACACACACACACACACACACACACACATGCTTGCACCCATACACACACATACACACAAATTCATACACACAGACACATACACACATACATAGTCACACACACACTCTCTCACACACTCGTACACACGTACGCTGTTTCCCAACTAGGGCACCGAGTCAGGCTGAAAGCAAGCCAAGCTCTCTACGGCATGGCGAAAAGTTCAGAGACGAGTACCACACATGTGTGTACACAGACACACACACACACACACGCATATACGTACCCTCAGATACATACACATTCTGTTTCAATACAGGGTTAAAAGCCTACTTGCCACCCCCTCTGCCTCTGCTATTGACAGATATGGTTGTTTTTTTTCCCCTTTTGTCATTTTTAAGCTATTGTTCCGTAGGTGTTGCATAATGTTACAATCTGTAGGAAATGAACCTTTTTTTAGCGTGTGTGTAGTTCATTTGTAAATGCCTGTGCTTACGTTGCTTACTTTGATGAAGACAACTCTTAGGTGTAGCACAGTCTGTCATCGGCCACGACGCTAGACACTGCATTAGGGAAAGCAAGCACTTACGGTGATGGATGGAGATTTAGCACAGACAGAGGTGGCTCGTCAGGAAAACGGTGCCGAACGCAGCCTGCCGAACGCAGCCTCTCCTATGGCATGAATCACTTAGGCAACGTTCACATAATGTGCCATATGGCCACTAGACAGAGAGAGAGAAAAAAAAAAACAGAGAAAAGATAAATGTTTTAGACTCTAAATGAGTCTGCTGTCAGTGGTGTTGTATGATGTGCACAGACAGGGCTGATATGGATGTGTGGTGCAGAGAGAGCTTCCCTCGTTGCTATGCACTGCACACCCCTCACGCTTGAAACCACGGAGACCTAATGAGGGAAATCCATGGACCAACAAGAGGAGGAGAAGGAGGAGGAGGAGGAGGAGGAGGGGAGCACACTACATTGAATCTTTCTCCTTCACGTCCAGTAAACACAACGATACACACACACACACACACACACACGCACGCACACACACACACATATACATACACATACACATGTACACACACACACACACACACACACTGCAAGCTTTAAGATGGACACTACCGAGACCTGGGGAATAAGGGATGATCCACGAACCAATGAGCTCCCAATTAAGGATTGTTTTTTAATGTGCAGTAATGGTTTTGAGCCCCACGGATCTTCCTCAGACTCTGGACTTTGTGGGGTTCCAAACAACATAGCAAATAATAATTAAAAAAAAAGAACCCTCATTTGCCGTGTACGTAAATGTGGTCTCAGTCCAATAAAAGAGAATGCAACACAAACTGTGCCAGTCACAGCTGTAAACAGCGGACTTCTGAAAGCACATACAGTACCTTCAGTATAGCCTTGTGGTGCATTAGTGTCCACTGATCACAGATCTGTTGAGTAATCCCCAGTGTGTGGTGCTGATGCATGATGATGATGTCCACATTATATTACAATGCACACTGTATGTGATGTCCACATTAAAGGACAATGCACACTGTATGTGATGTCCACATTAAAGGACAATTCACACTGTATGTGATGTCCACATTAAAGGACAATACACACTGTATGTGATGTCCACATTAAAGGACAATGCACACTGTATGTGATGTCCACATTAAAGAACAATTCACACTGTATGTGATGTCCACATTAAAGGACAATGCACGCTGTATGTGATGTCCACATTAAAGGACAATACACACTGTATGTGATGTCCACATTAAAGGACAGTGCACACTGTATGTGATGTCCACATTAAAGGACAATGCACACTGTATGTGATGTCCACATTAAAGGACAATGCACGCTGTATGTGATGTCCACATTAAAGGACAATACACACTGTATGTGATGCTGATGCAGGGCATGTGACGTCCACATTAAGTAACCTGCTGAAGAGTTCTCCATGACGCTTACACCTGCATACACAAACACACAGGCATGCACACACACACACGCACGTGCACACACACACACGCTCTGTCTCTCTCTCTCTCTCTCTCTCTCTCTCTCTCTCTCTCTCTCTCTCTCTCTCTCTCTCTCTCTCTCTCTCTCTCTCTCTCTCTCTCTCTCTCTCTCTCTCACACACACACACACACACACACACACACACACACACATACACACACACACACCTTCCTTCTCTCCTGGCGTGCCACTGTGTCAGTGAAATAGGATCCTTGGTCTCCGCTCCCTCTTCTTCTTATCTCCATGAAATTAAAATGGAGGGTGCTTTTATACGCTTTGTGACCCCATTAGACTCACCCGTTTTTCTGGGAGCGATTTTCCTTTTCTCTGGCGGCGTCGAGCGGCCACCACCGTGCCGCCACACACCACACCAGCACGGAAAAGCGGGGAGAGATGACCACGGGAGAGATCGGGGGGCCTCGCTCCTCTCCACTCCGCTCCGTAGCGCTCCGAGAGTGGAGAGCCGCAGTGACTCACTCACACACACACACACACACACACACACACACACACACAGCCAGAGACTTTATCGGCCAGGCTCAGGTCCAGGATGAGCCTTTGAAGACGCGGCGGATCTAAATTCCCTCCACACCTCCCCTGGTTAAAGCCTATCTGCTTCTCAAATGAAAGGCGATAATGTAATCTGCGCGGCTCTGTTTCCGGGGAGCTTGTTTTTTGTGCCGGGGCCAACCGCTCTCCATGGCTGTTTTCCAAGAAAATACAGAAAATACAGGCCTCTAATTGCATGTTGGGACCATGCACGGAGTGTTGTCTGTCGAGATAGTTAATAAGCGTCTTGTCAATCAGCAAATCCCCTCGGGCTGTTGTCAAACTGTCCCTCAGCTCTTGTTCTAGGTGCCAGAATATGGCTAGCTGGGAATGTATTTATTGGATAGCGTTGATGAGATTGGGTCCAGGTTGGTTGTGTGTGCAGGAACAGCATCACACGGCGCTGGGTAATCCCTCTGGTGGGTGTTGATGCTGCTGCTGCTGCTGCTGCTGCTGCTGTTTAGTGATGGTTGGCAGGGGACATGAGAGAAAATGGCCGCTATCTTAGTGCATGTGTGTGTTAAACATAAAGGCCCGTTCCCTCTGCCGCTACAGAGGTACCCCTCACCCGCGCGCTCCATCACGGTTGCTATGAGACACACATCCGTCAGCGCTGGTGCTCAGATGACAGGGCCAATAACGGTCCATCATACCTCATATCCCGACAAATACCCCACTCTGAACTGGAACTGTCATTTTGTTTTTTGTTTTTTTTTTCGATCTTTTCCTGCTGTTTTTCTGTGTCAGTCCATGAATCCTCCTCTCTCATCTCCTCTCCTCTCTTCTTTCCTTCCTTGTTTAGTGAGTGAGCGAGCGAGGGAGGGAGGGAGCGAGGGATGGAGAGAGGGAGGAAGGGAGTGTTGGCAGAGCTTCTCTCTTCTCTCTCTTTGGTTTTCCACACAACACCACACTGCTTGCTGCCAAAACACAGGAGGAAGAGGGTGAATGCCCCTGGTTACTATTACATGCTCATTATGACTAAATTCACTAAATCAATCCTAGCATGGGACAGTCTTCACATATAGGTGTTACAGGTGCAATATGCAGACTAAATTAATCAATCCCCGTACAGGACACTCTTCACATAATTATACTGTAAGTGTTACATGCTCATTATGCAGACTAAATTAATCAATCCCAGCACTGGGCAGTCTTCACATGCAGGTGTTACACGCTCATAATGCAGACTAAATTAATCAATCCCAGCACTGGGCAGTCTTCACATACAGGTGTTACACGCTCATAATGCAGACTAAATTAATCAATCCCAGCACTGGGCAGTCTTCACATATAGATGTTACATGCTCATTACGCAGACTAAATGAATCAATCCCAGCACTGGGCAGCCTTCACATATAGGTGTTACATGCTCTTTACGCAGACTAAATGAATCAATCCCAGCACTGGGCAGTCTTCACATACAGATGTTATGCCTCTGCTCAGGTCTGATGTTGTGATAAATAGTAATCTGATGGCGGACTCGTTAATATATTCCTCTCCGTTCCTTCCTCGTTCGTATGTCAGCGGAGAGCAGGATGA
>NC_085006.1:26451948-26456948 GCF_963854185.1 Sardina pilchardus
CCTGGGCGTGCGGACGGGAGTGAAGACAGAACAGCAACCCCATTAAAAGACACAGTGTTTGTATTGATTGTGCTGATTCGCCGGCACCGCCTGTCCGTGGGAATGGAGATGCAGCTCTGAGCTCACACAGGCCTCTCACACACACTCCTCCATCAGCCTCTCTCTCCACCTCCACCTCTCTATACCTCCTTTCCTCTTTTCTCCCCTCTCTTTCTTTCTCCCCCTCTCCACCTCCACCTATATTTGCCTCCTTTCCTCTTTTCCCCTCTCTCTCTCTCTCCCTCGACCCCCTCTCTCTCTCCTCTCTCTATCCCCCTCTCTCTCTTCCCTCCACTCTCTACCTCTCTCTTCCTCTCACTCTTGCTCTCCACCTGAATCTGTCCATCTCCCTCTCCTCCTCCTTGCCCCATTTCAGTCGTTCTCACCATCTCTCCTCATCTCTCCTGTCACGTTGCCTCTGTCTGTTCTCTCACTCTGATTGGCTGGCTAGCTGGCTGGCTGGCTCCTCCTTCCCCTAAACATTCCACAGGATGTCTCTATGTGGGATGTTCTAATTGATTGTGTGCAGTAGAATAAACATTTAGATACTGGTTCAATACATTAGTGTTAAAGCATATCTATGTTTCTTTCCGTATCTCTTTATCCCTTACTTGAGCTTCTCTTCCTCTCTAGACTGTCTGTTTGTCTGTTTCCCTCTCTTCTGTTGGCCCTCCCCAATCCCTCCTAATGCTTCTGTTTCTCACACCGGTGTTTTCCGGTACCCGCCAAATACTAGTCCCTTTTGTGTCCTTCCTCTTCTCTTCTGTTAGCTCCTGTGAGTTGTTATGACGACCCCCCCTCATGCTGCCTCCGGATCCCCCCCCCCCTCTCTCTCTCATCCTTTCTTCCTCCTCCACCTCCTTGTGTGACAGATGAGAGTGTTTGTCCCTTTGATTCTCATCAGTGCTATCCTTTCTCTTATTCACTCCCTCTCCCTCTCTCTCTCTCTCTCTCTCTCTCTCTCTCTCTCTCTCTCTCTCTCTCTCTCTCTCTCTCTCTCTCTCTCTCTCTCTCTCTTTATTCATATTCACCTGCTAATCATGTCTCGTCTCTTATCGGCCTCCCTCCCTCCCTCCTCCTGTTCCTCTGTTCTCCCCCCTGCCTGTTTCTGTGAGGGCTAAAATGGCTGCTCTTGCCCATGCTGAGTGGCTGCATTGATGTCCTCTCCTCCTCCTTGTATTCTCTGTGTCTCTCCCTCTCTTGTGTTTGTGTAGTAGAGGCTGTGGTGTCCCCTCCTGCTGATACTGACTACAGCTCTCTATCAGCATCCCCTCGGTCCACCTCTACTCCTCTCGTCTCGTCTCTTCATCATTTCATATTCCGTCTCACCACGCTCCCCTCTTTTGTTTCTTCCTCGACTCTAAACAACATACTCTCTCTCTCTCTCTCTCTCTCTCTCTCTCTCTCTCTCTCTCTCTCTCTCTCTCTCTCTCTCTCTCTCTCTCTCTCTCTCTCTCTCTCTCTCTCTGTCTCTCTATCTTCTCTTCTGGCTCTTCTCTAACTCCTTCTGTCCTCTCCTCTTGTTTCTGTAATGGATGGGCCTCACCTAGTTACAGTATATCTGTAGAATAGGATTTGGATTTGGACTCTCTTTTCAAACTCTGTCCCCTGTCTCCTCCTCTCCTATTTCTGTGAGAGATTGGGAGAGTGGTTCTTCCTCTATGCTGCTCCTGGCTCTATCTGTTTCCCTGTCCAACTGGTCTTCTACAGTATCTTTTTCTGTCCTCCTCTCCTAGTTTCTGTGAGGGATGGAGTGGTTGGTCCTCTATGCTCTCTCTCTCTTCCTCTCTAATTCTTGTCTTTTCTTTTCCTCTTCCCTAGTTTCTGTGAGGGATGGAGTGGTTGATCATGCGCTCTCTCTCTCTTCCTCTCTAATTCTTGTCTTTTCTTCTCCTCTTCTCTAGTTTCTGTGAGGGATGGAGTGGTTGGCCCTCTCTGTTCTCTCTCTCTCTCTCTCTCTCTCTCTCTCTTCCTCTCTAATTCTTGTCTTTTCTTCTCCTCCTCTCTAGTTTCTGTGAGGGATGGAGTGGTTGGCCCTCTCTGTTCTCTCTCTCTCTCTCTCTCTATTTCTCTCTCTTCCTCTCTAATTCTTGTCTTTTCTTCTCCTCCTCTCTAGTTTCTGTGAGGGATGGAGTGGTTGGCCCTCTCTGTTCTCTCTCTCTCTCTCTCTCTATTTCTCTCTCTTCCTCTCTAATTCTTGTCTTTTCTTCTCCTCCTTTCTAGTTTCTGTGAGGGATGGAGTGGTTGGCCCTCTCTGTTCTCTCTCTCTCTCTCTCTCTATCTCTCTCTTTTTTTGTCTCTCCTCCTCTCTAATTCTTGTCTTTTCTTCTCCTCCTCTCCTAGTTTCTGTGAGGGATGGAGTGGTTGGCCCTCTCTGTTCTCTCTCTCTCTCTCTCCTCCTCTCTAATTCTGGTCTTTTCTTCTCCTCCTCTGTAGTTTCTGTGAGGGATGGAGTGGTTGGCCCTCTCCATGCTGCTCCTGGCTGCGTCGGCGTCTGCCCAGTTGTGCCCCAAGCGCTGCATGTGCCAGAACCTGTCTCCGTCGCTGGCCATCCTCTGCGCCAAGACGGGCCTGCTGTTCGTGCCGTCGGTCATCGACCGCCGCACGGTGGAGCTGCGCCTGACGGAGAACTTCATCACGGCCGTGCGCCGCCGCGACTTCGCCAACATGACCAGCCTGCTCCACCTGACGCTGTCGCGCAACACCATCAGCCAGATCATGCCTTACACCTTCGCCGACCTCAAGCGGCTGCGGGCGCTCCACCTGGACTCCAACCGGCTGAGCGCGGTGGCCGACGACCACTTCCGCGGCCTGACCAACCTGCGCCACCTCATCCTGGCCAACAACCAGCTGCAGCACATCTCGCCGCACGCCTTCGACGACTTCCTGGGCACGCTGGAGGACCTGGACATGTCCTACAACAACTTAGTGGACGTGCCGTGGGAGACCATCAGCAAGCTGACCAACGTCAACACGCTCAACATGGACCACAACCTCATCGAGCACGTGCCGCAGGGCGTGTTCACCAACATGCACAAGCTGGCGCGCCTGGACATGACGTCCAACAAGCTGAAGAAGATCCCGCCGGACCCGCTGTTCCTGCGCATCCCCGTCTACGCCAAGTCCAAAGGGTCATCGCCGTCCTCGCTGGTCATGAGCTTCGGCGGGAACCCGCTGCACTGCAACTGCGAGCTGCTGTGGCTGCGGCGGCTGACCCGCGAGGACGACCTGGAGACGTGCGCCTCGCCGCCGGACCTGACCGCCAAGTACTTCTGGACCATCCCCGAGGAGGAGTTCATCTGCGACCCGCCGGTCATCACGCGCAAGTCGCCCAAGACCTTCGCCATGGAGGGCCAGCTGGCCAGCCTCAAGTGCAAGGCCAACGGCGACCCGGACCCCGAGGTCCACTGGATCTCGCCCGAGGGCCGGCTCATCTCCAACACGTCGCGCACCGTCACGTTCAGCAACGGCAGCCTGGACATCAACATCACGTCGCTCAAGGACTCGGGCGAGTTCATGTGCATCGCGTCCAACGCCGCCGGAGAGTCCACGGGCAAGGTGGAGCTGGTGGTCAACCCGCTGCCGCACATGGCCAACAGCACCAGCCGCACCGCGCGCGAGCCCGAGCCCTCGGACATCCTGACCTCCGCCAAGTCCACGTCCGGGGCGTCGTCCGGCGCGGGGTCGGGGTCGGGCGGAGGAGGAGGAGCGGGGAACGACACGCGGCCGGCGGAGAGGAGGGTGGTGCTGGTGGAGCTGACCGTCAACTCGGCCCTCATCCGATGGCCCCCGCAGCACCACTTCCCCGGGATCAGGATGTACCAGGTCCAGTACAACAGCTCCGTGGACGACACGCTGGTCTACAGGTAAGACTGGACCCTCGTCGTCTGAATTCTCGACGTCACAGTATTGCCATTTCCTCTTTACATAAAGAGCCATCTGTGGGCTGCTCTCAGTGACAACTAAGTCCTGTGGTTGTATTAGATCATCAGATTAGCAGATGTACCATATATATGGTAGAACATATGTATTATTATGCAGGGTGAATTGAACTGTTGTGTTTCAAGGTACATGTCCTCATAATGCAGCCAGGATTATAGGATTGTGTTATGAAAAACACTGCACTGCATTAGTTGCATTGCAATACTATAGGTTCACCAGAACAAAGCCCCAGGATATTATGAATACATGAATACATTCTTTGTCTATGGATTTACCTTCAGTCTCGGCGTAATCATATCACCACGCTTTAATCATAAAGCTGCCAAATGGTATCCATTGCTTATTGTTTATTTGTGTAAGATACATGGAGGGGATAAGCGCTGGACTTGATGCTCATGAGAGATCTGATGTATTGATTTGTTGCCTTGGTGATGATGAGAGACTGCCTACAGTCAGATGGACTAATCCAGGCTTGTGTTCCTTAATGAGATCCGGAGCAAGTATCCACATGGTAGCTGCATGGGCCACATCTGACCTAGATTCGGCACTGATCTGCCCCACATCTGGCCCAGATTTGGCACTGATCCGGCCCACATCTAGCCTAGATTTGGCCCCACAGAGTTTGAAGCCTGTCCAGGCACCTTTCCTTCCTTTCTGAGAGCCAGTCCTTTTCCAGGCCGTACCTTTGATTGGTGCTTCCGTGTAGACCCGTGGTGTGTTTCCGTGGAGGCTGATTGACTTCCGAGCGCAGCTCCCGATGCTGCAGAGGTTGATGAGGAAGCGCGTTTATCATTTATGCCACAGTTGGAAATCCTCAGTCGCGCTGATGACAGAATTAGAACTAAAAACAGCAAAACAAGAAGAGTGTTGTGTTTCATCTGATTCCGGGGCGTCAGAGGTGTTTGTGGGCCAAAACTATTCCCAGACGATTTGTCGGCTCCCTGGGACATCTCTAGGAAGTATCTGCCAAAAAAAAACGCCTTTAAATCTGCAGCGAAGAAAAAAAAGCACAAGAAAGC
>NC_085006.1:26466948-26474448 GCF_963854185.1 Sardina pilchardus
ATCCAAATTCTAATTGGTAGCTCTAGTTTAATTGATTTTTTGATAGCGTAAAATGCTCTTTTAGCTTTTTCTTTGAGTTCCTTCACAGCCAAGCCAAAGTTCCCTGTTGGGGTGAGGGTAATTCCTAGGTAGGTATAGTTATTTGTTTGGTCAATTTTGGTGTTGCCAATTTTAAAGTTGATAGTTTTTCCCTGCAGCCCTGAACGTTTTTGGAAGATTAAGACCTTGGTTTTTTGGGGATTTATTTTTAGGGCCCACGTCTGGCAGAAATTTTCTAGTATATTCAAGTGATGCTGCAAGCCCTGTTGAGTTGGTGACAACAAGACCAAGTCATCTGCAAAGAGCAAACATTTAACCTCAGTGTCCTGTAGCATGAGTCCTGGTCCATCAGAGTTCTGCAGTGAATTTGCTAATTCATCTATGTAGATGTTGAAGAGTGTAGGGCTCAAACTGCAGCCCTGTCGGACTCCCCTACTTTGTTGGAAGAATTCTGTCCTATTACAGCCAATTTTAACAGTGCATTTGCTATTTGAATACATAGATTTGATTATATCGTATGCTTTTCCTCCAACACCACTCTGGATGAGTTTATACAGTAGGCCCTTGTGCCAAATGGAGTCAAATGCTTTCTGGAAGTCCACAAAGCAAGCAAATATCTTTCCTTTACTTTGATGTACGTATTTATCAATGAGGGTTTTAATTGTGAATATGTGATCTGATGTTCGGTGGTGTGGTAGGAATCCAATTTGATTTTTATGCAATGTGTTGTGTTCTGTGAGGTGATCAATTATTCTAGTGTTAATTATACTGCAGAGCACTTTGCCAAGGTTGCTACTGACACAGATGCCCCTGTAGTTGTTTGGGTCCAGCTTGTCACCGCTCTTATATATGGGTGTGATAAGTCCTTCATTCCAAGAATCAGGAAAGTAACCAGTATTTAATATGAGATTGAAAAGTTTTAGAATAGCCAATTTGAACTTTACGTCTGTATGTATGAGCATCTCATTTAGGATGCCATCTAAACCACAGGATTTTCTGGGCTGTAATTTGTGTAGTTTTTCATCCAGCTCTTTTGGGGTTATTTGGAAATCAAGCGGGTTTTGATGTTCTTTTATGGTTGTCTCAAGGTTTTCTAATCTGTCTGATATTTCTTGTTGGTTGGAATTTAGGGTGATGTTGTCGAAAAGTTTTTCGAAGTGGTCTTTCCATATATCACCATTCTGAATTCTTAAATCATCATTGGGCCTTTTGTTCAGGTGTTTCCATTGTTGCCAGAATTTGTTTGAGTTGATTGATTCTTCTAGATCATTAAGCTGGTTTTGTATATATTTTCTTTTCTTTGTTCTTACTGTATGTTTGTATTTTTTAAGGCAGTCCATGTACTGGGCACGGACCTCTTGGTTGTCTGGTTGGCGGTGTTTTTGATTTGATAATTTTCTCAGGTCTTTCCTTTGTTGTTTGCATTCAGAATCGATCCATTTGTCTGATTTTATTTTCTTTTGTTTGTTTTTATTTGTGGGCAAATTTGAAATGTGAGCCACGTGATTGAATATTTTGTTTAGCTGATATACACCTAGGTTTATGCCTTCTTTGCTGTGTGGGTAGTGTGTTACTAAGAAGGCGTTCAGGAAAGACTGAGTATCTGGATGGGCTACTGCCCTTTGATAATGCTCAGAACTGTCTTTACCCCAATTATAACTGGGTTTTATTTGTAACATTTTTCCCGGCTTTATAAAAGTGTTGGGGGTCTCTGTTCTATTAAAATACACAGTTATCTGACTGTGATCAGACAGTGGGGTTTGTGGCTTGACTGTGAAGGCTCTCAGGAAAGTCAAATCTAGGTCTGTGATGGTATAGTCCACAGTGCTACTGCCAAGAACAGAGCAATACGTATATCGGCCAAGGGAGTCGCCCAGGAGCCTACCATTGACAATGTACAGACTCAGACTTCGACACAGTCGTAGCAGTTCCCTTCCATGTGCATTTGTGATTTTGTCATAGTTCTGTCTGGGAGAATAGACAGGGACATGGATGTTGTCTCCTGTAATGAAACTATCACCTTGTGTGTTGATAAAGTCTAGTCCCTCTCCAGTTCTAGAATTTAGGTCTCCACATATCATAACATTTCCTAGGGACTGAAAGTGGTTGATCTCGCTCTCCAGATCATAGAAAGTGTCTTCGTTGAAATAAGGGGATTCTGTTGGGGGGATGTAAATTGCGCAGACGAAGAGATTTTGAGGTGTTTTTATTGTTTCTTTTTTAATTTTCAGCCACAGACTGTTTTCTCCTTTTTTGACCATTTCTATAGATTTTTCCATATCTGATTTATACCAAATGAGCATTCCTCCTGAGTTTCGTCCTTGTGTTACACCTTTTAGCTTACTGGATGGGACGACTAATTCTTTATAACCTGGGGGACAGCCAGTGGGTTCATCTCCCTTACACCATGTCTCCTGTAAAATTAAGATATCAACATCTTTCATTGCTGAAATGAACTCGGGGTCTCTACTCTTAAGGCCAAAGACTGAGGATCTTAGACCCTGAATGTTCCAAAGTGAGACACAGAAAGATTTCATTTGGCTATGTGCTTCTGTTTTGTTGCATTTTAAAAAGAGAGAAGTATTGGGCTTTAACAGCATTTAAATTGTACGATACAGTAGAGAGAACACATTAATAATAATATTTTCAATGTTTTGAAATATAACATTTTGTCGTGTGAACAAATCTATATATATATACATTTTTTTTTTTTTTTTTTTTTTTTTTTCACATTTATTGTTTTGTCCCTTTCATGTATGGTTGGATATCTCTTACCACGATCCACTGCTGAACAGGCGTGCACAGATGAGGCCAAGCATTTGTTGTATATCTCTAAGTTCAGTGCTGGCTGGGCTCCCTGTTCCACTGAGCACCTGTGCATAGGTGGGCATACCTGGCTGAGGCAGGGGTTGTTGTGGTGGCTGTGCAGGTGTAGATCTAACTGTAGTGGGCAGTGCAGTTGGTTCAGACCTTTCCTGGCTTCTCTTTGGTCTGATTGGTTGTGGTTGGTGGTGTGGGTGGGGTCTAGTTGGTTGAGGGGTGTTTTGGTGTCCTCTGTTGTAGGATTGATGGGGAGGGTTCCTGTCAAATGCTGCGTCTTTCAGTGTCTTCGCAAACATAGAGATCGCATTTTTATGCAAATGGACGTGGTCGTAGAGGCAGCCTGTGTTCATGTTGGGGTTGTGGGCAAGATGGACATTTGGCCGCAGTGCACAGTCCCTGGAGACACTGGCATTAATGTCCCGAATGATGAGAGGGTGCACGTCTGTCCTGGGCAGCAGTGTGGATATGATTATCCTGGCTTGTGGAAAGGTGTTTGAGGCCTTCTCTATTACTGCCTTGAGTGAGTCGGCCACACCCTCTTGTTGGTCTCTTAGGTCGTTTGTTCCAGTGTGGATTAGGATATGACTCGGTGACCCGAGCTGACTTTCATTGAGAAGCTCTAATGCTTTTTGGGTAGTGGGACACCAGTGCTTAGTTGCATTGTGATTTGGGAAAAGTTTTTTCACATTTATAAATTTACCATTTGAGTCCATAAGGAGGGCAATGTCTGTTTGTTCTGGGCTGCTTGTGTCCTGTCTCACATTTACACCTTGTTCATTTGTAGTGGGCTCTGTGGACTGTCTGAGGGGGGTATCCTGTGTGGTGGTTGGGGCTGAGGCGTGCGGCTGGTTCCTGCGCCTGGTGGTGGCTGGGGGGGGTGTTGGCCGGCTGGGAGGGGTAGACATGTTGGTGGTAGCTATGCTGAGTGGCTGTTTCTTGAAGCTGGGTGGTGTGATGGAGGGTATTGGCTGGCTGGGGGTGATACTCTGTGAGTAGGTGGGCACATCGAAGGGTGGCTGGTTCTTTTGATGGCTAATGGAGTACAGCTGCTCTCTTAGGCTTTGTACTGTGCTGTCTCTGTCTTTCAGCTCCTCTGTAAGTGCTGCCAGCTCTCTCCTGTGTTGGTCTCTGTCCTGCTGTAGCTCTCTCACCTGCTCTCTGTGACTGTCCAGCTCTTCCCTGTAGCTGTCTCTGTCCCTCTGTAGCTCTCTCATCTGCTCTTTGTGGATGTCCAGCTCCTCTCTGTAGCTGTCTCTGTCCCTCTGTCCCTCTGTCTCTCTCTCTCTCTCTCTCTCTCTCTCTCTCTCTCTCTCTCTCTCTCTCTCTCTCTCTCTCTCTCTCTCTCTCTCTCTCTCTCTCCATCCTTCCCTCTCTTTTTCTGCCTGACCGTCTCTCTGTCAATCTGTCTGTCTCTCTGTTTACTAAAGTGATCAGAATTCCAGCTTCATTTATCAGGGGCCAATGCATGAAGGTCAGCCAGCTCAATCAATCCCAGCTCAAGTGGGCTGGAAAAAACAGCTGATCCCCTTTGAAGCTGAAAATTGATGTAAATGCATGTTGCCCGAGTGAATTAATCTGAGGGAATCGCACAGAAAAAAACACACACATGCACATACGCACACACATATGCTAATACATTCCCTCACATGGTTGCATATCAGCATGTCATATCATTTATTTAAGCACACACACACACACTCACACACACACACACACACACACACACACACACACACACACACACACACACATACACACACACACACGCGAACACACACTGCCACAAACATCCACTCAAACACACACACACACACACACACACACATTCCTCACATCACTTCCTATGGCAGATTCAGAGACCTCAAACTCAAACCCTCTCTCACACATACACACACACCCCTCTTGCCTATTTCTCACCACACAGCCCCAGACAACTGACTTGAGGCAAATCACCGTGACATTCCTCCGTGTCTGGTCCGGGTTCATCAAAAGGCAGGAGGTGGTACAGCATCCCAGGTTATTAGCAGATGGTGTATCGGAGGGCCGAGAGAGAGAGAGAGAGAGAGAGAGAGCGAGAGAGAGAGAGAGAGAGAGAGAGAGAGAGAGAGAGAGAGAGAGAGAGGACGGGTGGAGGCGAGCGGCTCATCCATCACCTGTGACGCACGCTGTGCCGACGGGAAGATTAGTATCCTCGGGAAGCGCACCTTTAATGATCGTAACCGTGGACACCGCCTCCATCTCTGTCAGGATCTGGGCTGAGGAACGTCCGAGGAGATCGAAACTGTTGTAAGTCTGTCCATCTCTGAGGCCCGTTTCACACTAGATTTACTGTGCGATAGCTGTGAAACTATCTTCATTTCCATGTCGGCGTCCATGTTTAACTGTTCAGGGCATTTGGGTCTCAGACATGGCTTGAGCTGTTCATCAAAAATAAATAAATAGATAAATAAAACATGAAAATCAAGATGTTCTGCAGTCCTCACACACACACACACACACACACACACACACACAACACATCCAGTATTCGACAGGCTGACGACTCCCAGACTAGATGCCTCAGCCCTGCTAATCAAGCTAGCGCTTGCTATAGACATTTGAAAACAAACATGTCTGCTCCTGTCCTTCCCGCCTTTGTATTAGCCTGCCAGTGTTGTCACTCGCCGTTGACATTCCCAAGTCTGCTATATCTCTCTCTCGGAACTCTCTCTGTCTCTGTCTGTCTCTTCTGCGTCAGGTGTACTGTGTCATAGGCTAACGCATCAGCAGCCAGGTGTTACTCGCCCATTCTGACACCTCCGTCTTTTCAGGTGTATGACTGTGTCTGTCTGCGCTCGTCCAAATCCATTTCTAGATAGCAGAGCACTGCTAGTCTGGCTATCATCATGCTAAGCTCAGTCTTTTAAGATTGAACATCAGTCTGGGGAGTCTATGCTTTATTTCTACTGCACAAGAGACGTGATCAATGGGTATAGTTCAAATGACTCTGTACACTTGGATAGTCCTTCAACCATCAGACCAACGATCCGGGTGCGTCTGGTGGATAAAGCCAGTTTGTGATTGGACCCAGCAAACGTGGACAGGAAGCAGGAGAGATAGATGTGCAGGTTTCCGGCCTGAGCTGCAGGGCGAAATCCAAATCAGGCCGAGTTCACCGGGAGTTCTAGACCACTGCCAGATGTTGACCAGATTAGGACCAGATCTGGGCCATGTCCTCTCCACAGACCGCTCCTGTCTGGAGTGAAAATTTTTAACAAACTCAGTGGAGTACAATAGTCCAAACTGTCAATTTTCCAGCGGCCTTCAATTACCCAGAGCACTTAGTGAAAAGCGCATCTCTCCGTTGTTTGTTTGTCTTTGGCTAATTATCGGTATCAGATCGCCGCACACATGTTTACTGCTTTAGTCATGCCGCCTCCGCCGCCGCCGCCGCGACTGTAGATCGGAGCTTGTGATCCATCTTATTGTTGGCTAACGATTCCCACCCGGCTGGGACCTCCCCTTTTGTTTGTGTCTGCATGATTAACGGCCGTCTAATCAGTCGCTCGCGCCGTCGAGCCCACTGTGTGTTTTGTGTTGAGCAAGCTATTAGCACGCTAGCCCTCCAACTAATTGGATTACAGATTTTATGCCGGCGCGTGTGAAAGTGTGAGTGAGAGAGAGAGAGAGAGAGAGAGAGAGAGAGGGGGGGGGATGCAGGGGACGGAGGAGGGCGGATCAAGTGGGCGGATCAATCGGCAGGTGGAGGGGTCAGCAGGTGGAGAAACGAGGCGCTGCCTTTTTCTTTAGAGAGAGAGAGAATCAAACACCACATTGACAGGGATGCGATGTGCTAATGGACTTTTCTTTTTGACTGTTCAATGGTGTGCCACAGACACACACACACACACACACACACACACACACACACACACACACACACACACACACACACACACACACACACACACACACACACACACACACACAGAGAGACCCACTCACACACATACACAGATCCACACAGACACACAGACACACACACACACACACATACACACACACACCACACTTTCAGAGGCGGAATCATCAAACACTCGCCTCTGTCTCTGAGCACTCTCGTTCCCACCTTGCCCCGAGTTTTCATCATTTCCATAGTGACTCAGATCAATTTTTAATTATGGGCGTCAACAAGCCCCCCTCTCCCTTCCCATCTGCCTCTCCGTCTACCTCCATTTCTCTCTCTCTCTCTCTCTCTCTCTCTCTCTCTCTCTCTCTCTCTCTCTCTCTCTCTCTAGCCTGCCCCCGCTGCCTAATCCGTCCCCTGTAAAAGTGGAATCTAATTGAGCTGACAAGCCACAGCCTCACAGATAAAAAGGCTGTTCGAGGGGCCCAAGAAATTTTAATGTCATCTGACAACAGGTTGACTTCAAAAAAAAAAAAAAAGACGTGACTCCAGCAAAACATGGGTCTAATCAATGTGTTGACAGGCAGGCAGAGGCTGATGTGTCCTTTGTATTAACTTGCTATCCTCACAGGCAGGTTTTTAATGCCTCCCTCCTGCCTACAGTACAGTGCAAGCAAGCTGCGCGTTCTGTGGGCGTAATTGTTTTCTGCATGAGAAAATACTAAAGAGATTACAACTTGACTGAATGAATG
>NC_085006.1:26479448-26481948 GCF_963854185.1 Sardina pilchardus
GCGAGTGAGTTGCCGTAGAAGGCAACAAGGTAGCAGCTAAAAACTCAGTTTCGGACAGCCTAGCAAGATATCAACATAGAACGCCGTTGCTATGTTACCGACATCTGTGCTTTAGGTGCGTTAGCGTAAATCGCTATTAGCATGCTAGTCATTGCAAATTAATTGCCACTGATGTGTAATGACCGGCCAATTTCTGGAAATGCTTTAAAAACCTGACCAGCCAACACGGTTCACTTGTTAAGACCCCGGGGATGGTGTTGTGGAGGAGAGGCGTCGAAATTTGAAGTATAAACATGCTTTAGACGTGTAAACAGACCTATCGTGATTTTTGCAAGCTAAATACAAGGAGGTGAATGGAAGCATTTTACCGTTCACTGACATCATAGTTAAATAGAACTTTTGGACATTGAAGGCAGCATGAAGGATACATCTATGCTGCCTTCAAAACGGGGCAAAACGAAGGTATCTTAGAAGGCAGCGTTTTCGTTTCGGACGTGACACGATGCCTCGCTCCCCTGTAAGATATCTTAGAAGGCAGCATTTTTGCACGTTTCGGACACAGCCAATGAATTTCCGCAGTCTGACTTTTGCAGAGAATTCTGTCTGGGCCAAGATGCCTTTGAAAAAGGAGCTTTGAAATGTTAAAAGTTCAACAGTGAGTGTCTGTGTGTGTGTGTGTGGGTGTGAGTGCTAGTGTGATTGTGAGTGTGTGTCTGTGTGGGTCTGTTTGTTGGTGTTGGTGTGTGCATGAGTAGGTGGTTGTGGTTGTGGTTGTGTGTATGTGTGTGTGAGAGAGCCAGCAACCAGCCCCAGTAGTTTTAGTCCAATCCAGTTCTGGTGCAGATCAAGATCAGGCTTAGATCCAGTCTAGTGTGTTTAAGACAAATGGCTGACTGGGATAATGTTTACAGTGGAAGAAGGAAATGTGTTTCTTTTTGCCCTGAAGTGATTTAACTGACAAGGGATTTACGTTTTTGTCTGCATGTTTCTTTCTATGTCTGTGTATGTGTGTGAGAGAGATCCCTTCAGCACTATGCTTTCAATGTGTGTGTGTGTGTGTGTGTGTGTGTGTGTGTGTGTGTGTGTGAGAGAGAGAGAGAGAGAGAGAGAGAGGGAGCGCCCTTCAGCACTTGGGCTGTGCTTTTCGATATCCAAACATCGATATATCCTATCGTCACTGCCGCTAAATATGGATACTTTTTATTAGTTTTTGTGAACAAATGTTTATACAGATGACTCTTGCAACATGTTTTATTGTCTGTCTGCTGAATTTCAGTATAGTGTGATCAACATATTATACTGCCCAGGTGGCACACAGCAAATTGTGTTTCCAGCTCTATTCTAACATGTTTGGTGAAAAGTATTGCAATGTATCGTGTCATATCGCAAAATATTGTGATGTATTGCATCGTGACCCATGTATCATGATGTGTATCGTATCGTGAGGTCCTTCCCAATACACAGCCCTATTCAGCACACGGTGTGGATTGCATCGTATTGTATTGTATCGTTTCGCATTGCATCGTATTGGCTCGTATCGTATCGTATCGCATGGTAAGGTCCTTACCAATACACAGCCCTATTCAGCACAGACGGTGTGCATTGCATTGCATCATATTGTATCGTATCATATCGTATCGTATTGTATCGTATAAGGGTGTCACGATCTCGATTTTAAATCGAAATCGATCGAAATTACATCTCAATCTCGAACTTCTAACTGAAAAGTAGAATCGACGATGCAGCCACACCCCCAACGTGATGCCCAGCATGTATTCCCAAGACGCAAAACCACACACGTGCAGCATCAACACTCCTCACTTTCCCCAAACACTCATTTGTAAAATACACATCAACCTCTTGTTACTCTGAAATCACGGGTGTGGAAGCATTTTTGCGCTCATTCACGTCAGTTAGCCTAACATCAATTTAGCCTTCTCAACTTAGCAAGTAAAAAACGATTTAGTTAGCCTACAGTCCAAAATGACTTTAAGGCTTAAAATGCACATTGATAAGTACTTATTCCATGGACACTAACCTTGTCTCTTCAGAGTGTGCACAAACATCCAAAGTATCATTCTGTGTTGCTTCATTTTACTATGTTCACATGTCTATGTTTAACGTTTTTTTTTGTTTACAACCTCACGGATGGAACGGTTTTCAAAATAAAAATTGCTTTCAAAATAAAAGCCCCCTGAAACAGAATAGGAAGAGGGCAAAAAATAAAAATGAATATAATAATAATAATGACACAAGGAATGCATTAATAAAAAAAGATCGAAAATTGAATCGAATCGTGGCTTTAAAATCTAAAATTAAATCGAATTGAGGATTTGGAGAATCGTGACACCCCTAGTATCATATCGTATCGTATCGTATCATATTGAATTGTATCATATTGTGTCGCATCGCATCGCATCGCATAGTAAGGTCCTTGCCAATACACAGCCCTATTCAGCACACACGGTGTGCATCGTATTGCATCATATCGTATCGTATC
>NC_085006.1:26486948-26509448 GCF_963854185.1 Sardina pilchardus
AAGCGTGAATTTCTTACTTTACGAAAGTGTTCAACTTTACACTATCTTAAATCAAGCACATCTTTTTTTTGTCTCAAATAGGCATGAAATCTAAAAATGACGTAAATACTGTTAAAATTAGATCTTTTACATCTCTCCCTCAAATTCTCATCAAAATAAAGCTTGTTTTAAGATTAAGTGACAAGAAAATTTGACTTAATTTAAGATGACATTTAAGATTTAAGATCTAGACTTGTCACAAGCTGTGGTACTGTGGCGCAACAGGTTACAGCATGGTTACATAATTGAAAACAGTAATCAATTACATTTCCAATGTAATTTTCCCTGAACTGAATGTACATGTGAATTTGTTTTGAATTGCCATGAATTGAATTCCACTTCCTGTCATTCCAATTCCAATTCAAATTCAACTTCCTGTGGGGTGGGGCCAATTCAATTCAAATTCCAACTCATGAATTGAATGGAGGCAAATTCTAAAATTCGGAATTGTGCACAAGCCTGGCTTACACAGACACAAGCATACACACAAACGCACACAGACCTCCACACACATACATTGTCCCACTCTCTGTCTCTGTCTCTCTCTCTCTCTCTGTCTCTCTGTGTCTCTCTCTCTCTCTCTCTCTCTCTCTCTCTCTCAGATTCAGATTCAGATTCAAAGTGCTTTATTGGCATGACAAGGGGTACTCATATTGCCAAAGCAGGCAGACAAAACAGAAAATGGTACAATACCATTACAATTCATAAAATAAATAAAATACATATATGTGTGTGTGTGGTGTGATGGGGGGGGGGGGGTGTATATGGGTTTCTGTGTGTGTGTGTGTGTGTGTGTGTGTGTGTGTGTGTGTGTGTGTGTGTGTGTGTGTGTGGGTGGGTGTGTGCGTGCATGTGTGCGCGCCTGTGTCTGTGTCTGTGTGTGTGCACATGTGTGTCTTGTTAAGTCACTCACTGTCCCTCAGGTTGTGGCATGCTGAAACATATTGGGCTGCAAGGTTGGTGTTGTCTCCTTCGCCCAATATTATTTTTAATTTTGATATATAATTTAGCTCATTAAAATGAGGAATTTCTAGATTGAATTTATCAAAGAAATTATCTCTGATTTGGGATGAAGATGTACACTGTAGGAGGAAGTGCAACTCTGTCTCTACCTCATCTGTCGAACAGTGACCACATATTCTCTCTTCTTTTGGTTGCCATGATTTTTTATGTCTTCCTTTTTCGATTGCCAATTTGTGGTCACTTAGCCTGTACTTGGTTAGGGTCAGTCTCTGTTTTCTATCTCTGACAGTAGAGAGATATTCTGCTAATTTATATTCTCTGTTTAGGGCCAGATAACATTGTAATCTGCTTTGATGTTTGGTTTCTTCTTTCCAATATTCCAAATAGTTGTCTTTACATTGCTTTATAATTTGGTTAACTCTGATTGGTTTTTGGAAAACAGTGTTGTTGTGAGACTGGTCAGGGTGTGTTTTGGGTGGGGGGGTTAGTCTCAACAACAACTGATGCAGGGGACTTTTTTCTGGGCTCAGCTCTTGGGTTTGCAGGGCTTTATAATGGAGGGTGTCTTGGGGGCTGGATTTAAGGTGATTAAGGAATTTTAGTGCTCTCTTATTGGTGTTAATTATTAGTGGGTATCTACCTAATTCTGCTCTACAGGAGTTGTTTGGTGTTTTTCTCTGCACCTGTAGAATATATCGGCAGAATTCTGTTTGTAAAGTCTCTATGGTGTGTTTTTCCCAGTGTGCGTAGCTATGATGACTGAGTGGACCCCATACTTCACTACCATACAGCGCAATGGGCAGGATGACACTATCGAATATTTTAAGCCAGATTTTAATTGGAATTTGTAGGTTAAACAATTTTCTTCTAATTGCATGTAGGGCTCTTTTAGCTTTTTCTTTTAGTGCATTCACTGCCATATGAAAGCTTCCTGAAGATGTTATTGTGATGCCCAGGTAGGTGTAGCTCATGCTGTGTGGAATTATTGTGTTGTTTATTAGAAAGTTATATTTGTTTTCTTGGCATTTGGCACGTTTTTGGAAAATCATTATATTTGTTTTCTTTAGATTTACATCAAGGGCCCAAGTCCTACAGTACTGTTCAACTATGTCAAGTTGCAGCTGTAGTCCTTCTTTGGTTGCAGACAGTAGGACCAAGTCATCAGCAAAAAGCAGACACTTAACGTCTTTATCTAAGAGGGAGAGGCCGGGAGAGGGGCAATTCTCCAACTGAATTGCTAATTCATTTATATAGAGATTAAATAATGTAGGGCTTAAACTACAGCCCTGCCGTACACCTCTTTTTTGGGTGAAATATTCTGTTTGTTTATCTCCAATTTTGACAGCACACTTGGTGTTTAGGTACATAGATTTAATTAAGTCATATACTTTGCCCCCCATCCCACAATTTAGCATTTGATAATAGAGTCCCTCGTGCCAAATGGAATCAAAAGCCTTCTTAAAATCAATAAAACAGGCAAATATTTTTTTCTTTTTTGTTTGGTTTACGTGTTTGTTAATTAATGTGTGGAGTGTATATATATGATCTGTGGTGCGGTATTTTGGTAGAAAGCCAATTTGGGTTTTACTTAAGATAGAGTGTTCATCAAGGAAGTCTCCTATTCTTTTATTCAGAATACTGCAGAACAGTTTACCTAGGCAACTGCTGACACAAATGCCACGGTAGTTGCTTGGTTCTGATTTGTTCCCACTTTTGTGAATGGGGGAAATGAGCCCTTTGCACCACATGTCAGGAAAATGTCCTGACAGTAGAATTAAGTTGAACAGTTTCAACACTGCACACTGCATCTCTGGGGTGCTATATTTGAGCATTTCATTTCGAATGCTATCTGGACCACTAGATTTTCTTGGCCGGAGAGAATTGGACTGAGTGGATAGCTCTTTCATTGTAATGATAAAGTCTAGAGGATTTTGGTTATTTTTTATTTTTTCTTCTAGTGTTTTGAGCCTTTCTTTTATAATTTGTTGCTCTGGGACACTTGTTTGTATGTCTTTATATAGACTCTCTCTCTCTCTCTCTCTCTCTCTCTCTCTCTCTCTCTTGGGGATAACTGGGTTCCTAGTCTCTGTAGAGGGCTGTATGTTGACGGGCCCCTCTGTGTGGGTGAACGGCACGCATGAATAAGCCCGTGGTTGCTGACGCACCCCACTACTGCCCCATGACGGTGAGGTGACTTGAAACACCGCACGTGGGGTGCACCGTCGGTTTGTGGGTCAGGCCGTCACACTAGAGCGCATCTTGAACACGCAGTACAAAAAAATATGTAATAATTATATTAAAAAAAAACTCCAGCCTCGACAGATGGGATTTCACAAACTGTGATCACTTCCGTGTGTGTGTGTGTGTGTGTGTGTGTACGTGCGTGCGTGTGTCTGTGTGTGCTGTTTGTCTTTGAGTGCTGTGTGTCAGTGTTTGTTTCCAGCACTGACATTTGTATGAGGGGGGCAATTGCAAAATGAGAGCACTGGGTAATGGAAGGAGAGAGTGTTTGAGAGAGAGAGAGAGAGAGAGAGAGAGAGAGAGGGAGTGAGAGAGAGAGAGAGAGAGAGAGAGAGAGAGAGATAGAGAGAGCGAGAGAGAGAGAGAGGAGATAAGAAAGGAGACAGATACATGAGAGAGTGTCAGAGACAGCACACAAGCCCTTGCTATTTTGTGTGGCCCGAGACATAATCCACTTTGCAGAGTTCACAGAGGTGCCTAGATAAGGTGGCAGTCTCCGATTGAACTTTTAGAGCAGTCTCACCGCCATGCCAGAGGTGAAATTACTACAGTTTGAATCAGCTTACTGCTTAGAAAAAAATGCTCTGCTTTTTTTTGGATTGTTTGTTTTATTTTGTTTCTGTTTGTCTCCTTCTTTTAGCACTTTATCAGAATCCTAAACCCTTCCCTTATGATTGAATACACAGATCTTATTCAATTAGCATGCCAATGTGTGACTGATATTACTCCGAACAGATAACAGCAAACGTAACAATGAAAGATGTCAGTCATAACATCTGGGACTAGTCAGGTATTGACGATGTGGCACAGAACTGATTTAAAGAATAGAATAGAATATACTTTTTTGATCCCGTGAGGGAAATTTGTTTCTCTGCATTTAACCCAATTTAACCGAATTAGTGAACACACAAAGCAATGTAGTAGCACACAAGGGGATGTACAGTATGAAGCATCCTGTTCTTCTGACAAATAAAAGCCAATTCTGCTATAATATGCTGCAGAATGTAGCATACTGTACTAACAGTCTGTGGAGGTCAATAACCAATATGATAGATCTCAGAATAGGGTTTGACAAATAATTGTTTTGCATAAACCATGCCCTTGTCATTATATTATGAAACTATAATTATAGATATAAACTCTACTGTGAATATAAGTTAATTTAGTGTAGAAATTATTATTATTATAATTATTGTTATTATTAATAATAATTATATTAATAATAATAATAAGAAGAAGAAGAAGAAGAAGAAGAAGAAGAAGAAGAAGAAGAAGAAGAATAATAAACATTTAATTTAACTCTGACAGACTCACATGAACTCCTGACCTCGTACGGATGAAAATACATTATTATTTGTCAGATTAAATTAATCATATGGCGCTTCATTAGATGAAAAGAAATAGTTGAACCAAGTGACTTTCCACTTCTGCAGAACTGTCAGGGGAATGTCTAGAGCTTTCCCTCGCAGCTTAGCAGAGACTTTCCTAATCCCACCCCGTCGCTACAGAGATTCATTCTTTTCCTCTTTTCTCTCCCACTGTCAGTGACCTTTTGTCATGTCTGAGTGAGACCATGTGAGAAAAACAACAAACAAACAAACAAACAAACAAACAAAGCAACAGGGACAAAGTCGCTTGTGAACACAATCTGCTCTCCGGATAAATATTGAGACTTTGTGTGTCGCCCTCTTTCTCCACAGTCACCTGTGAGTCAGTTGTAGTTTATGAGACATAGCACTTCTGCTACGTCAGTATTCGGTGCAGACATCTCCAGCACGCCCAAGGTATCTTTGATCTGATTGCCTCACTCCCTTTGAAGTTCCAAAGTGCTTTTTTGATAGTTCAGCTGAGCTAAACAGGAGGAATTTTTGATACCGTCTGTGATAGTGAAGGCAAAGCAAACATTAAAAAAAGATCAAGGAAGTCTCGCTAGTCTGTGTGTTTCACTGATGTAGCAAGGTGCTGGCGGAAAAAAAAAATGTCATTACTGGAGTAGCGAACTAGAGTTCCAAGTCAAGATGAACTGGCCGGGGTATCCAAATGAGATACTTCAAAAGAGGCTTTAAAGTGGAGAGACTCAAAGAGCGAGAGACTTTTGCGCCACACAGTAATACACGGCCTTAAGATAGAAAGATCCGCAACTCTTTTGAGGCACTTCCGAATCCTGCTCCATCGACTGTTTTGGCTCTTGTTATTTTATTTTACTTTTTTTGTTTAAAAAATGAAAGAAGCACCACTATTAACACTGACGCTGGAATAGTCTTTGTAGATTCATCTTGACTGTTTCATCATCTCCCCGTCTGATATCATTTGAATAGAAAAGGTAAGTCTTAACAAATTGTGTCCTTCAGTGAAGTGTGGCTTTTGTAAGTGTTGCACCAGTGGGGCAAGTATATGTGAGACGATTCGTACGTTGAGGTAGTTGATCAGAGTGATTATCTCGAGCCTTTCCCTCGTCATGATTTCATTCAATCTGAACTACACTTTCACTAGTTGTTTGGAAATGATGTTGCACTGTCAAAGCAGTCATGCGTACAGTACTGTACTGTATGTACTGTAGGCATGTATGTATGTACTGTATCAAAAAACAGGAATGGAGCTCGCTCACAAAAAGTATAATCCAAAAAACCGAGAGTTCACATCAAAAAAGTGATTTATTGGCCCACCATGCTTATAAAAGAGACCTAAAGTGCAGGTGCAACGCCGCAACATAGAAAAAGAGAGTTGCGACACTCTTTGATGCTGCCGCCACACAATCAAGAGTTCCAAAAAACCTGCACTGAATGGCTGAATCACAGGAGGGTGGGATGTACTTCTGGAAGCTGGAGAGTGTAATCAATTAACTCATTGACTACTGACCTAGAGGTTGGCTGTTAATAGTTCCAAAAGTCCCATAACGTGGAAGTAGCCTGGAAAAAGTATATGGGGAGTGTCACCACAGCTCTGAACGTACTATGTAAATAAAATGGCCTTGCCGTCATGAATTTGATGGTAGCTACCTCAAGCCTGTGGTGAAGCAGTAGCTGCCTGACTATCAACAAGAAGAAGCAAATATACCAGGAGAGTAACAACGTCAGCACCAACACCATGGGGAGTACGAAGATGAATGACTTCTGCCCAGATAGTGTCATTGTTGACTAGAGGAACACACAACACAATAGAACAGAACAGACCAGACCAGAACAAACAAACAGTGTTGGGTCGTGTGCTCTGTGCCTTCCAACTTCCTGAGCACCAGACGAGGCCGGTTGGCTTCAGCCTGGGAGAAGGGAACGCCTTTGGGATGAGGCCGGGTTGGGTTGGCTTCAGCCTGGGAGAAGGGAATGCCATTGGATGAGATAAGCTCGAGCTAGAAGGAGCCTCACATCATTACTCGGTAACAGGGCAAATTATTTATGGCAAGAGGGTGTTCTGGGTGTTGAGGAAGCATTTTGCATTTCACAGGTGGCGCAGAATGAAACAGAAAAAAAAAAGAAAAACAGCTGAAGTGCGGGTATCTCTGTTCCTTTCTGGGTCACGGGAGTTTTAATGTGTGAAATCTTGAATGTGCTATGCAGAGTTGTGGAAGAGGAAAAGGCGGTTTCTGTACTGTAATTCCACCAGGGCACAGTGTTTCTTCTCCGTCTTAGAAGCATGTATGTGTGAGTGGAGACTGTCTGCGTTTCAAGGATGTCTGATGTGACTATATGCTGTGTGCTCAACTGCAGACAGCTTCTCAGGTGCTCTAGTCCCTGTGAGCATAATTACTGATGAAACATAATTACTGATGAAACACATGTAGAGTCAACATGTCAACTCTACACGTGTAAAATGAACATGCAAAATCGGCTTGTGTAGATCCCTGTTTGAACAATGAGAAGACTTAATTTTTTTCCCCCAAATGAAACCAGCTAGTATGCACTTTCATAATGGAAAAGCTAATAATCTTTACATCTTTGCAGATTATTGCATACTTAGAGTGTTCACAAGGCATTTTAATCACGGTAGATTTGTGTGTATGACATTCAGATAGCTTGGAGAAATTAAATTGATGCGGTAAGCTGTAAAATGGCAACTATGAGAGGCCATGCAACACACATACAGTACCTGCTGATAATGAATTGATGATTAACTGATAATTGATTGATAAGAGAGCTCAAATAACAAAGCTTTTTTGCATTTGGCATCAGTCCAGTCGTCTCACTACACTAACGCTAATTTGGCTCGCTACGCTGACACTGTGTGCCAGAAAAATAGAACAGAAAGTGAGTGCCACAAAAGAATAATAATGATGACTTCTATCCTTTTCTAATTATTATTGTTCCGTTTATTTATTTGTTTCAGCTGTTTAAACTTCTCAAGGTGACATCTGCATTTACTTTTAAATCACAGTTAGAGTTGTTTTGTTCAGTCAGGCGCTGCGCCCATATTAGACACAGACGCTCTGTGCTCTCGTTATCACCTCCTGGGTGATGATTTTCTCTGTCTCTCTCTCTCTCTCTCTCTCTCTCCCCCTCTCTCTCTCTCTCTCTCTCTCTCTCTCTCTCTCTCTCTCTCTCTCTCTCTCTCTCTCTCTCTCTCTCTCTCTCTCTCTCTCTCTCTCTCTCTGTCTCTCAGTCCAAGTCATGCACTGCTGACATATCCCTGAGGTTTAGCACCTCTGCCTCGCTCACAAGGTCTTCCCAGAGACAGCTGGCCTGGTGCAAATCACTGTCACAAACACCAGCACACAGACGCTAGCAAGATTAGCATCTGGCGCTTTGCATGCCGCTCCAGCCCCTGTAGCCCTGGTCACCATGCACGGCGGTCAGTACTGGCCCACATGCCGGTGTCCATGCGCTGGCGTTATTAGATGCCGCGGTAGCGGTTGGAGGCTACTGACGGAGATCGGAAGCTGTGGGTTTATTTGATGTGCTGTATGAAAGCAGAGTCCCCTGGGTGTTGCCAAGACCGGCAAGATGAATGGAGAGAGAGGGAGAGAGAGAGAGATAAGGACAGAGAGAGAGAGAGGCAAAGGGAGGGAGAGATAGATAGATAGAGAGAGAGAGAGAGAGAGAGAGAGAGAGAGAAAGAGAGGGAGGGAGGATGGAGTAGCTTGTTGTTTTATCATTGCACCGGGCGCCTCAGCAACTTTTCACCCAAAGTAGCTAATGGATTTTGCTTCCTGCGCGCTTGTCATTACACCCGACTCATTTCTCACACAGATGTCAACTCATCATCACTGTTTAAGAATAAATAGATGAGTAAACATACAAGAACAATCTCACAAAGTGGAAAAAATAGAAGCCAAACAAGGAGAGGAGAGAGACAGAGACCGTGAGAGAGAAAGAGAGGGAATATAATAAACCTGCTTGCTGCTGGAAGTGACTGAATGTGTTAATAGCTCTCTGCTAGTGGAGCCTGCAGCAGTGGGAACTAATGAGAGAACAGCACGCATCCACTGGGGCAGTGCCCTCTCCAGCAGGACCTCCTCTCCTCTCCGCTCCGCTCCGCTCCGGCCCCCCTCTCCTCTCTTCTCCTCTCCTGCTCCTCATCTCCTCTCCTCTCCACTCCCCTGCCCCTCTCCTCTCTTCTCCTCTCCTGCTCCTCATCTCCTCTCCTCTCCACTCCCTGCCCCTCTCCTCTCTTCTCCTCTCCTGCTCCTCATCTCCTCTCCTCTCCACTCCCCTCCCCCTGCCTCCTCATCTCCTCTCCTCTCCCTCCTCTCCTGCTCCTCATCTCCTCTCCGCTCCGCTCCCGCTGCCCCTCTCCTCTCCTCTCCTCTCCTGCTCCTCATCTCCTCTCCTCTCCTCTCCTCTCCTGCTCCTCATCTCCTCTCCGCTCCGCTCCCCTGCCCCTCTCCTCTCTTCTCTCTCTCCTGCTCCTCATCTCCTCTCCTCTCCACTCCCCTGCGCCCTCTCCTCTCCTCTCCTCTCCTCTCCTCTCCCCCTCCTCTCTCCTCTCCCCTCTCCTCTCCACTCCCCTGCCCCTCTCCTCTCCTCTCCTCTCCTCTCCTCTCCCCCTCTCCTCTCTCCTCTCCTCTCCTCTCCCCCCTCTCTTCTCCTCTCCGCTCCCCTGCCCCTCTCCTCTCCTCTCCTCTCCTCTCCCCCTCTCTTCTCCTCTCCCCTCCCCTGCCCCTCTCCTCTCTTCTCCTCTCATCTCTTCTCCTCTCCCCTGCCCCTCTCCTCTCCTCTCCTCTCCTCTCCTCTCCTCTCCTCTCCCTTGCCCCTCTCCTCTCCTCTCCTCTCCGCTCCTCTCCCTGCCCCCTCTGCTCACTGGATGCCACACTTTTTCTGTGTGTGTGGTGTGGGAGGAAGGCTAGTCATGGTCGTTGAATCCCACCTGGCATTTATTTGGCACAGATATGTCACTTCCTCCCCTGCTAATGTTGCATTTTTTTAATGGGGGAAGGACGAATCACGTAGTTATATTGTCACGGATTGTGGAACCCTCCTGCGATTTATTTTGCATAGATATGTCAACATTGACACCTCTTCCTCTTCCTCTTCTACAGTAATATTGGGTATGTCATGGGTAGTCTTGTGGAACCCACCTAAAGCATATTTGAAGAAGCATTGCAATGCTGTATATTTTGCCTATTATATGGGATGGACCAGAGGGGGTGTGGGTGTGGGTGGTGATGGGTGTGGATGGAGCGATGAGTCTGAGTCCGACCACAGATCTGTCAGGTGTAGAGCGGAGCCACATATTTAACTCTCTGATGTGACCCTTGTTTGCCACAGACTGATGGCGTGCGATATATATCTTCTGATAATGTGGGCTCTGTGTTTGAGAGGGGCAGCTCAGGTCTCCTCCTTGCCCGGCACAAGAGCTCTGGGTCTGGGCAGCACCAGTAGCAGGCTTGGCTCTGAGGCAGGCGCCTTGTGGGAACCCTTGTCAGCTGCAGCAGCGGAGATAAGAATAGCCTCCAGGTCCCTCAGGACCCACATTGTTGTCAGAATCCATTTAGATGTTGTGCTGCTGAGTCGTTGCAGACTGGCCAAAGGAATGCAGTGCAGTGTTTTCTCGTCGCCCCTCATCAAATTTGCACCATTTGTTCTCTAATTTCTCCTCCACTATCTATCTCTCTGTCTCTCTCTCTCTCTCTCTCTCTCTCTCTCTCTCTCTCTCACTCTCTCTCTCTCTCTCTCTCTCTCTCTCTCTCTCTCTCTCTCTCTCTCTCTCTCTCTCTCTCTCTCTCTCTCTCTCTCTCTCTCTCTCTCTCTCTCTCTCTCTCTCTCTCTCTCTCTCTTTCCACTCTTTTGTTCTGTGGGAGTGGCAGTGCTTATTAGCTACTAGTAGCAGGTGCTATTCTTATTTTGCCTTGATGAGAACACTCAGAAAGTCTGGCTACAATGGTTATTTGAATGTCAAAACAAACTTTCGCAATAAATAAAGAAAGGGACGGCACATTAAATTGCAGATTGCTGGCATGTAATTATGTGAGTATCTCTCCGTGTTGTTTTATGCAACACACAAGGATGATTAACCGTTAATGGCTTCATGCTGGAATGCCACACTCTCTTATTATCATCGATTGTGTGTGTGTGTGTGTGTGTGTGTGTGTGTGTGTGTGTGTGTGTGTGCGTATGTGTGTGTGTGTGCGTGTGTGTTTCTGTGTTAGAGTCGCAATATATTTTTTATGTTGCTCTGTCGTTGTAAATAGCCTAGTTCTTGTGGCTTGATCCCCCCGTACACAATGAAAATGCTTTTGTTATGGAGGTGAATGATTAACAACAGGCAAAAACAATGCCTCCAAAGAGCTATCTACCGACAAGGTAATGCTTCACGATTCTCGCGAGATGTCGTCAGGCTGCCTATTCTTAAAGTTGTGTGTGTGTGTGTGTGTGTGTGTGTGTGTGTGTGTGTGTGTGTGTGCATGTGTGCGTGTGTGTGTGTCTCTGTGTGTGTGTGGATGTGTGTGTGTGGATGTGTGTGTGTGTGTGTGTGTGTGTGGATGTGTGTGTGTGTGTGTGTCTGTGGGTGTCTCTGTGTGTGTGTGTGGATGTGTGTGTGGATGTGTGTGTGTGCGTGTGTGTGTGTGTGTGTGTGGATGTGTGTGTGTCTCTGTGGGTGTCTCTGTGTGTGTGTGTGTGTGTGTGTGTGTGTCTGCATGTGTTTGTGTGGATGTGTGTGTGTGTGTGTGTGTGTGTGTGTGTGTCTGTGTGTGTCTGAAAGAGAGCATACTCAAGTCAGAGGTGGGTAGGACTGCAGCTGTGTTCTGGCCCAAAGCCATTAGGAATCAGCTTGTGGGTCCTGGGCGTTTGCTAAGCTGCCAGATAGAGGAATAAAAATGAAATGAAATCATGCCACTGTGCTCCAATCATCCCGTAAATATACACAATCATGTCCAATAAGACCTGACGCTGAGAGCCGCAATTCACAGATGAGACCCACTACTGCCTGTGAAGAGCAGGGGGACGCAGAGAGGAAATAGTCCTAATATCCTCAACTGCTTGAGTGCCCATTCCACAAGCCATGTGAGCACAGCTGCCATCGGCCGAGCTGCCATTGTGGGGGGCTTTAAAAGGAGATTTTCCGTGGTTGAAAGGAGTCGCACATGCAACACACACACACACACACAGAGGTGACACCACACACACACACACACACACAAACACACACGCACACAGGTACACACCCACACACACAAACACACACACGCACAGTCGCACACACACACACACAGGTACATACCACACACACACACACACACACACAAGACATCCCCACTCTTACACAAGAAAGCAGTCCCACGGGGAGTTTCATTGTAGCCCGTTTACTTTAACGCGAAGCTATAGTGCATTTATTTTATGCTACAAATCTCTGGGAAGAATCAATGTTATGGGCCTGCAGTATTGATCCAGAGATTGGTCGTGTTGATGGAGCTTCTGGTAAGGCCCCAAGCTCTGGGGTTTTTAAATTACTTAACCTCTGCAACTGCACACAAGATTGACTCTACCATAGTACTGTACATCAGCGGACGCCTGAGAACTATGTAGCCTACAGTATACTGTAAGAAGACCGGTAGATAGGCTGCTAGTTCATGCCTATTAGCATTTAACATTACTATTACAGTATTAGTACTGTAATATTACGTAGTAGCACTATTGATTACTAGTTATGGGCAGTGGAGTGGCGGATTCTCCTGAACCTGTTGGAGTGTCCTTGATCGAGACACTGAACCCCAATCTCCCAATGTACATATTGGGGCCCTCTATGGCAGCTCGCCCCATTGGTGTGTGTGTGTGTGTGTGTGTGTGTGTGTGTGTGAATGGGGGTCTATGAGGCATTACTATGTGAAGTGTGTTGAGTGTTTTGTGTGTGTGAATGGGGGTCTATGAGACAATATTACAGTATGTGAAGTGTGTTGAGTGTTTTTGTGTGTGAATGGGGGTTTATGAGACATACTGTATGTGAAGTGTTTTGAGTGCTCGGAGGAGTAGAAAAGCCCCATTTGCCATCTACTAGACACATCGTTTCCCTCTTCTTCTCCATTCTTGCGCTCTTTAGACAGTCACAGATGGCTAATATCAACATCTATATTCACTGCACTCGTTTGATCATGTCTGGAGTTTGATGCCTTGATTAGTGTCAAGCAGCCTGTTATGTCGACATATGCAATTTACCGTAATGCATTCATTGATAGATTTATTCAGCCATTAGATAATTCCCTGGAACAATCCAATCTGTACTGTAAGTCAGGACATTATTGTTTAATTAGACTAATCACTTCATACTTTGGCCACACATCTCTTGTACATTTTCTGCAATCGTTTTGGTTTATTTACATTTTATGGAATGTTTCCTGAGTAATGGATTTTATATCCGCATTGCTTTCCTCTTACCAGTATTTCTCACAGTAATTGCTACATTTCCTTATTCATTGATTCTGCTTTGGACACATGTGATTAGCTGGGTCATTTCCCAGCTCAACTATTCATTAATATGATCATCCACCCATCAGGACTTTCTGCCTTTCTTAAAACTACCATATGCACACTGATTAAGTGCACTTAAGGATTCAATGCAACTTTCTGTTGAACTCTTGGAGGATGAACTTTGTGGTCTTATATATGATTTGATCATGACTCATCTCTCAAGTGGGGCGGCGGTAGTGTTGTGGTGAAGGAACTGGGCTAGCAGGGCCTGAAGCAGCCTGAAAGTTGTCGGTTCAATTCTTCACCGTTGTGCCCTTGAGCAAGGCACTTACATATGTCAACTACATTACATTGTCCCCGGAGCAACTTGTACATGGGGTTACAAGCTGCTCCGGGGACAATGTACTGTAATGTAGTTGACATATGTAAGTCACTTTGGACAAAAAGTGTCTGCTAAATGTAATGTGCAGTAATGTCTACTATGTGAAATGCACTTTCCTGTAGTACTGGTTAGTGTGGAGCATTTGCTTTCCCACCCTAGGATAGGGTGGCCAGACGTCCCCAGTTTCAGGGTCCCCGTTTTGGTTGCCTGTCCTGAGAATATATAGAAAAAACAAGGTTCACCGAAGCAACATTGTAGGACTAACGTTTCGACTTTTGCCACGTCTTCATCAGAGTCTAAAACTTCACATCTGAGTTGCTGAACCTGGTTTCTTTACTACAGTTTGTCTTTTCCCGTTGACGCACCAGATGATTTCAGGAGCGCGGAGGACATTTTGTTTTTTCTACGTAATATATGGTAAAACTACCTATGCCCCCCCTGGTTTTTTGAAAGTAAAACTTGTATGTATTTCAATCAAAAATACAGTCAAATTGAAAATGTTCCCGTTTTTTCCACATATTGGGGATTATGTCCCCGGTTTTGGTCTCGGACATCTGTTCACCTTATCCTAAGAAGCACTTAGGTCTGTCCAGTATTGTGTGAAGTGCAACAACTGTTTAATAGATGTATTATAGTCATATATAGTTTGATGTTTCGTAATAATGATATATGTTGTATGGTTGTTGTTTCTGTTTGCAGGATGATTCCGTCCACCAGTCAAGACTTCCTGGTGCGTGACCTGGTCTCGGGCCGCGAGTACGACCTGTGCGTGCTGGCGGTGTACGACGACAGCCTCAGCTCTCTGACCGCCACGCGGCAGGTGGGCTGCGTCCAGTTCGTGACGGAGACGGAGTACAGCAAGTGCGAGTCGCTGCACAGCCAGTTCCTGGGCGGCACCATGATCATCATCATCGGCGGCATCATCGTGGCCTCCGTGCTCGTCTTCATCATCATCCTCATGATCCGCTACAAGGTCTACAGCGGCCACGGCGGCGAGCCCGGCAAGGCCGGCGGCATGACCGCCCTGCGCGCGCAGGCCAACGGGGGACAAGCCGCGGCCGGGCAGGTGCCGCGGTCCGGCTCCAAAGTCACGGACTCTTCCCAGGAGGAGCAGCCCACCTCGGGCTTCTCCGCAGGAGGAGGAGGGGGGGCGACGAGCGGTGGCGCCGGGGCTGGGGGGGGTGGTGGTGGTGCGGGAGGGGGTCCGAACGCGGGCGGCGCGGGTGGCCTGAAGGACTCGGTGGCGCTGGTGGTGGATTGCGAGAAGTCGGCCCGCGTGGAGATGCCGGGCGAGGACATTGTGTCGCCAACCAAGCGGCGCCAGTCCAGGACTTACATAGAGCTCAAGGGACAGCCGCCGCTGACGGGCAAAGAGGGCAAGAGTGCAGAGCCTTCAGAGAGTAAGTGAGGGGTGAGTGTGTGTGTGTGTGTGTGTGTGTGTGTGTGTGTGTGACAGATGGCAAGAGTGCAGAGCATTCAGAGAATAAGTGAGGGGTAAGTGTGTGTGTGTGTGTGTGTGTGTGTGTGTGACAGAGAGAGCAGAGAGCGTATTCAAAGCCTACATTTACGTCATGCCCACGTTTTACTCAACCTTACAGCATATAGACGCAGGCAGGAATAGTCACAAGGGACATGAATGGATCGGCAAGCAAGTGAGGGAAAAATGAAAGCCATTGACAAAAATAGCCCAACAGTGAACTATTGGACCCTGAAGAAATTCTGTTTGAGTGTGTGTGTGTGTGTGTGTGTGTGTGTGTGTGTGTGTGTGTGTGTGTGTGTGTGTGTGTGTGTGTGTGTATGTGTGTGTGTGCTTCTCTCCCTCAAATAATTCCTGTCCTAGACAACAGGCTATAGGTCCTGTAAGCAGTGTCACATTTTTTGCTTGGCCATATTCCCAACATTTAATACACATTTCCTCAGAAAGGCTGTTCATTGGGTGTAGTGAAGTGAGTGGGTGTGGCTATCACACAGTTACTCGAGCAAGTAAAGCCCATTCCTTCACCTCAATGGACCGCGTTCAAGTAGGAACCATTTTAGTTTGGAGAAGTTAGATAAATTGCTCCAATCAGGTAATTGCAGTTTCTGGACCAGTGGCCCTGGTTATCACAGTGTGTGTGTGTGTGTGTCTGTGTCTGTGTCTGTGTGTCTGTGTCTGTGTGTGTGTGTTTGTGTGTGTGTGTGTGTGTGTGTGTGTGTATGTGTGTGTGTGTGTGTCTGTGTCTGTGTGTGTGTGTGTGTGTGTGTGTGTGTGTGTGTGTGTGTGTGTGACGGGGTGCCACGGTTGTAAATCAGCAAATCGATGAAGGCCATTAAATCAGTGATGGGTCTGCTGGACGGGCCCCCAATACTGACGGGGCCCCTCAGGCGTTGACAGGCTCTCGGCCCCTCAGGCAAATGGACCCGGCCACAGATTAGGGGCCATGATGGGTCCAATTGAGCGGCTGAGAGGGGGGTGCGGATCAGATGAATTATTCACGAGAGGACATGAGACAGATACTCAGGCTCCCGCTACCCTGGATGTGTTTGGCTGACCGCGACATCCCCCCCCCACACACACATACACACGTAGGGAGCAAGGGGAGAGCCAGGCTAATTCACAAGGTCCGTGTCGTCGTTGGAATTACGCATTATGTTTTAGAAGGCCGGTCGTCCTCTTGCCTGGCTGATGACAAAACACCAGCCAGGGGGGTCATCGGTCTTGGTTGGAGCGCTCCTGACCTCAGGAGTGCCGTAAATTTGAGTCATTTGTATTCATTTAGCGGACGCTAAAAATGAGGAATAACATGCAAGCTCCAAATGTGGAGGAGACCTTAGGTAGCAATAAATACTACTACACAGAGGAGACCTCCGGTAACAATAAATACGACAACAATAAATACCGGCAGAGGATGAGAGTGCATTAAGTAGAAGAACTAGTGTAGTGTGTTAAAGGACATAGTGGCAGATGGAGAAGGAGGTGAGGGTGTAGAGAGTGTAGTGTGTTAAAGGAGATAGTGGCAGATGGAGGAGGAGGTTAGGGTGGAGAGAATGTAGTGTGTTAAAGGAGATAGCGGTGGATGGAGGAGGAGGTGAGGGTGTAGAGAGTAGAGTATGTTAAAGTACATAGTGGCAGATGGAGGAGGAGGTGAGGGTGGAGAGAGTGGAAAGGGAAGTGTGTGGATTAGGGAGTTTTATGCTGATGTGGTCAGGGGCTGGAACTCCCAGACTCTCACATAGGCGCCTCAGTACACATAGATGCAGTTTCCTACATATTCTGCTGATGCATTGTGTCACAACAACAGTCTATGTGTATGTGTGTGAGTGTGTGTGTGTATGTGTGTGTGTGTGTGTGTGTGTGTGTGTGTGTGTGTGTGTGTGTGTGTGTGTGTGTGTGTGTCTGTGTGTCTGTGTGTCTGTGTGTGTATGTGTATGTGTGTGTGTGTGTGTGTGTGTGTGTGTGTGTGTGTGTGTGTGTGTGTGTGTCTGTGTGTCTGTGTGTTTCTGTGTGCGTGTGTATTGCCGTCCAGTCCTTGTCCACCTCCCTCCTCAAAATAAAGTCTGTCCCCAAGTCAGACAGCAAGGGTTTATGATGTCCCACTGACCACACACTCATGTGTCTTCCTCCTCCTCCTCCTCCTCCTCCTCCTCCTCCTCTGTGCAGATTCTCCAGTCAGTGATGAGAAGAAGGTTCAGCGTGACTTCAAAATCTGACAGCTGCCTTCTGCTCAGACTGCACTTCAGCTCCCGCAGAATAATGGACGCCTCTCTCTCTCTCTTTCTCTCTCTCTCTCTCTCCTTCAGCCTCTCCTCCCTCCCCAATCCCTCCATCCCCAACCGCTTGACCGAAAGAACGAAGAGAAGACAAGTGAACGTGGAAAAAAAAGAGTATTCGTGACGAATAGATGCGACGGAAGACTAGCATCTGCCATTTCCTGGAAAACTTAGCATGCCGCTAAGACTGGCGCCTGCCAAGGCCTTGCACATTCTACTCCGTGCATATGGCTGGCCTTCGCTCATAACACTGCTCACTCTGAGGTTTTTTTTTTTTTTTTTGCTTTTTGATGTCTCTTCTTTCCAGACCAGCCGTGCAGGATTATGTTTGCCTATAGGAAATAGCTCATCACAAACTTGAAAGGATGAAGGAGGAACCAAGTGGGGTTTTTTTTGTTATTATTATTATCAGGCTATTATTATTTTTTATTTTGTTTTATTACCATAACATTTGCCATCTGTCGGGTTTGGAATCGGGAACATGGTCGGCGCTGTTTAAATTCCAAAGGCCAGAGCTGTATATGTGGATCTCCTAACATGCCCAATGCACACCTTTTACTCTCTGTATGTGGACTGCCCTTGATGTCCCCCCCAAGACTAACGGCACTGGAATACGAGTTAATGGAAGTTAATGGCCACAATGGGCTGTCACTATTTTTGGGGAACTATGGCTATTATGAACTATGGCTATGGGGAAAAATAAACTATTGTCCTTATAGCCCACTTGTCCTGGACTTTTTGAAGTATTGGAAGGGAGGTCCTCTATGTTGCTCGGATGTTGCTGATCTGATGACGGATATCTCCTTACTGGTGAGTACATTTTTGAATCGCTTATTCTTCTCCGAAGCTGCAGTTAAAAGCAGTGGGGCACATACTGTACAGTATGTAGCAGATGTCGAATGCCTGAGCAAGAAACAATGGTTCACACTGGAACAGCGTAGGCTCAGATCACAGCACACACACACTTCCCATCTGGCCTAGATCTTAGCCTGTCATGGCTCTTACACATGTGTTCCTTTGTGGATAGCATGCAAATGACAAAGGTGCCCTTTTCTCTATTGGGACTATGAGTAAACCAACGCAGATTGAGGCTCACCATGTTCTGTGTGGGCTTCTGTTTCCAGCCACACATCCAATAATATAAGGAGTGTAAACTCCAGACAAGCCTCCTTTCGCATCGCCCACTCCAGGACTGAGATTGGGACTTAAGCCGTTGATAGGATTTGCTTCCCATGGTGTAGATTGTAAAAGGCACATCTCTTCCTTCGTATGTACACAGCACAGCCAGCAGTCGCAAAACGTTCCGCACCACACACACACTCTCACACACACACACACACACACACACACACACACACACACACACACACACACAGAAAGATTTACAGACGCGAATCAAAAATGAAAATCCGCCAGTGTTCATTTAACTGCTGGTGAAGCGGTTAAGGCTCTCTTCAGAGAGCAGCTTCGATAGCCCTCACTGGCTCTCACAGGCGCCCAAGTGCATTAACTCTGCTGTTTGACCGCAGATGCTCTCTATTTTAGAGTATTTCCCAAAAACATCATAAGCCAACTGTGTGAGATGGGGATTGGGGTATTACACAATAAAGATCAGGTCCATTTGCGGTGCTTTCAGTGAAGCGTTTGGACGCATGTTGCTGAGAGACTGTGAGTGCGGGCCAGAGAAGGTTCTGATTGGTCAAGGATGGCGTGGAGTGGCGTGAATTGATTCCAAAGCGGCCCTGTCTGAGTGCCTGCTCCCCGAGGTTACGGATAATCAGGCGGAATTGACCGCGCTCTAAAATTAGAGCTCCGTGATGACTCGCCAGTTGAGTGAACCTGATTTCAGAGAGAGAATCTATATTTTTTATTCATGAGCAGTTTCATGCTTTGGATAGCTCATCGAACACATTGATAGCCCATCAGAGGTGATATAATCAATAGATTTCCACTATATGGCAGTGGATTTGAGGATTTAATTTAATTATACAATTCAATAATGAAATTAGTGGATAACTGGTGCATGTTACATACAGTAATTTGGACTAACATGCATGATTTACAGTATTTAAATGACCAAGTCAAATGTTAACTGTAGTGGATTGTTTTGCTGGTTAAATATTGAATGATTTATAAGTTAGTCAGGGGAGATTTGGTGTTTGAGTTGCCCAAACAGTAATGTATTGCACAAGTGGAATTAATCAGTGAAAAGTCTGTGATGCCAAAGGATCCACAGGCACCAAGCACTGAATAATGATTAGGTCTTAGCTGGTGTGATTAAATTAAAGCAAATGGTTGACTGCAACTCATAACATGCTTATGAAACTCTGATAAAGTTATTTGTTTTGAAAGTCTTTCACCTTTTAAATAAAATGTTGTCAGAGTGTCTCTGAAATGCAAATAGCTGTCTACTACTCCTACCTAACTAGTCTAATAGTGACAAACTGCCTTTGCTTTCAAAGTCCTTTTATAAACTGCTAGATGCTGCTAGAGTTTGTGACAGTTGTTCTGATTAAGTAAACAACATAGACTGACAGATCAATGTGCAACTCTCATGCCATTCTGTATAATCTTGTTGTGTTTACATTGGAATGGCTATTCAATATAATCTCCCTATGTTCAGATAACAGATTCCCGTGTCTTATAGCTTAGGGTTATACTTACAAATTGACTGTTGAATTGAAAAATCTTTATATGGGTCAGGAAATTATATAGATGCTCGTATGGTGACGTGAAGGACATATGTAGTGGTTACAGTGTGTATCGGTTATCCATAAAGAGCTTTTTTCCGGTGTTTTCTTACATCAATAGCTGGTGAAACTATAGATATGATTATGATTGAAAAAAAAAAAGAAATCCCTGCATTATTCAGTCCCTAAACGGCATTGTCTATTCCTGAGAGTGTGGTTTGGGCTGGCGTGATCACCATAGTGTGATGACAGCCTCCACAATTTGTCCATCCTACTGATTACGAGGTGATTGTGCCTATGTGGTCTAAAGAGATTGCGGATGCTAGTGAAAGAGAGCACGACCCTATTGCGTTTCCGTGCAGAGCAGCGCAAGACGCAGCTCGCTTGATGAATAATTGATAATGGCGGTTATTTCCCGTCTTCCATCCGGGCGTGAGTGGAGCTCGCTCGCTGCTGCGCTTCCACCTCCCTCCCCCCGTCTCTCCCGCTGGTCCTATGTCCAGTCTCGGGAGCGTGGGCCCGAGCAGGAAGGAAACGGGGAAAGAGCACGAGAGTTGGAGCTGCACCTGCACGCAAGCAAGCAAGCAGGCGAGCAAGCAAGCGCTGAGAACAGCAGTTCCCCCCCAGGGAAGACTAAGGCATACAGAAGGCTCACAGTAGAATGGATATACAAACACACAAAGCAGGGCTGGATGCTCGGTGGTGTGGTGTGGTGTGGTGCGATGCGCATGGATGCATCCATGTGTGGCATTTACCTCTCTCTACCTCTCTCTGTCTCTCTCTCTCTCTCTCTCAATGTGTGTCTCTCTCTTGCTCTCTCTTTCTCTCGTTTTCTCTCTCTCTTTCTCTCTCACTCTCTTTTGCTCTCTCTCACTTTCTCTCTTTCTCTCTCTCACACTTCCTCTCTCTCTTTCTCTCTCTCCTCTCCTCTCTTAATTATTTCTCTTTCTTTCCCTCTCTCTCTCTCTCTCTCTCTCTCTCTCTCTCTCTCTCTCTCTCTCTCTCTCTCTCTCTCTCTCTTTCTTTTTCTCCCATTTGGCTTGTTTGGAAACAAAGGACTCTTAGTCACTCCACAGTATCTATTGATGAAGTGCTTTCTGTCCATCCTTCATACAGAGTAAAGACTACAACTGCTTTTGTTGTTTTGCGTCAACCCCTATTAGTGTTGGATCGATATCAGTGGAGACTGGTATCAGTAATCTTTGGTTTCTCATGTTTTGCTTGCTTAAAATAGATAGATGGTAAGAAATGGACAGCCCAACTCTCTGGTGCTCAGCTAGCTACGGTATTGATCATCAATACCCCACACTCATATATGACTGTGAGGTACGAAACAGCTTGAGGAGATTGACAAACGGAAGGAGCGGATAGCGTTGAAGATGGATCGTGTTTGTGTTGTGTAAGTCTCATTAGATTTGTTGAACATGCTCAGACCTCAAGTGTCTCGGCTCCTCCGATATGATCTCTTGGCTGAACCATAGCACTCCTCATCTCCGACAACGCACTCACCTGAAAAGCTCTTTTCATTTTCTCATTAACATAGCTGATTGGAAAGAGTGAAGAGGAAAATCTTTTTTATTATTATTGTGTATGTGTATGTGTGTGTGTGTGTGTGTGTGTGTGTGTGTGTGTGTGTGTGTGTGTGTGTGTGTGTGTGTGTGTGTGTGTGTGTGTGTGTGTGTGTGTGTGTGTGTGTGTGTGTGTGTGTGTGTTCAGTGTGCACAACGTGGGTATGGGAATTTATCCCAACAGTAATTAACCTTTTGCGGAAACCTTGTGTAGGCAATGACTGCCTCCGTTCAATATGGCCATGCAAATTTCTTATGCCATTTGTTATGACCAGGATACATGAAAATGTCAAGCGAGAAATTAGTTCTCTCTAATGCCGCAATCCTTGATTTAATTGACATGTACTTGGAAGAAACAAGATGTAACTACAGTATGTCTGAGGCTGTCATTTGTCTTTTGAAACCAAGTACAAGTCTTAACCAGGCAGCTTATGTGGCTTTAGGTTTCCTTCATGTATTTAATCTAGAGTAAGTCTAATATTTAAACTTGTATTTCCTTTTTTTTAACACGTAAACAAATTATGCATCTATAACGGCTTCCTTCATCATAATTGAATTGTCATGATATCCATGTTTTCATTACAGCACATTTATCCATAGGTTAATCTGCAGTTACTGCATGTTTGTAAATACTCTAGACTAGGAGGAGAGCACTTAAAGACTCTTGTACTGTAATAACTAGCTGCCTTGAGGAATATGTGATTTTAGGCTAAACTTTGAACTCCAATTTCATTGTGAAAAGCACTTAAATTACCAGGCCAATATAGCGAATTATGAAGTGTGTTTGGCTCTTGGCAGCCAGTTAGCGTGCTAAGAGTGTGGGCTTGATGTGTTGAGCTTCATTTGCCTGGCAGTTATAATATCATTACGCGGCTAATCGCTAGCTTCATGCTGTGCACTCAGCAACATGGCCACTGAGTTCTGTCCCAGTGTCTTCTCCCACCACGGGAGGCCATAGGAAGATCCCCCATGCTCCCAGTCAGTTGTGTTAAGCTCAGTAGGCCTATATATTCAATTTTATCCTACAG
>NC_085006.1:26514448-26551948 GCF_963854185.1 Sardina pilchardus
GCCCATGTGTCAGCGTCCTATTGAGCGTGTGTCCAGGAGAGGAAGAAGGCATCTGGTCCCCTCCGCAGCAGATCAATGGCCCCACTGTGGGGCCTTCTAATCCTGTTCCCTTTCAAAGTGGCCGGAGCCTGCCTCCAGTCCCTGGCCCTGCTGAAAGGAGACCCGTCCGAATAATTACTGTCCTCATCGACAGCGAGCGCGGCTATCGAATGCAGCTAGTGCCGTGACGACGGGTCAGACTCCGAGGCTCAGTGTGGTCATTATGGGCTGCATGTGTCACCGCTGGCGTGTTTGCCATAGAGATGACTCTTGCTCTTGCTCTCTCTCTCTCTCTCTCTCTCTCTCTCTCTCTCTCTCTCTCTCTCTCTCTCTCTCTCTCTCTCTCTCTCTCTCTCTCTCTCTCTCTCTCAATTCAATTCAATTCAATTCAATTCAATTCAAAAAGCTTTATTGGCATGAATGTAAGTACAATATTGCCAAAGCATCAATCAAGTTATAATAGTCAAAGAATAATACATGCTGTGATATTGAGTAATACAGAATAAAAGTGTTATTTTAAGTCTCTCTCGCTTCTCAATTCTCAATTCTTTATTTTAAGGATAGCCCCTTGAGATGTATGTACAATCTCATTTTCGAGAGGGTTCTTACAGTGTTACAGTGATAAATAGTATGAAAAATAATAAAGGGCAAGTACCATACATGAATCCAGACACACAAGAACAAGGACTTACTCACTCGCTCTCGTTCTCAGAGGCCCTATCTGAAGAGGGTCTCTCTCTCTCTCTCTCTCTCTCTCTCTCTCTCTCTCTCTCTCTCTCTCTCTCTCTCTCTCTCTCTCTCTCTCTCTCTCTCTCTCTCTCTCCCTCTATCCCCCTTTCTCTCTCAGACCCTATCTGAAGAGGGTTTCTCTCTCTCTCCCTCCCTCTCTCTTTCTCTCTCTCTCCCTCTCTCTTTCTCTCTCTCTCCCCCTCTCTCTCTGAGGCCCTATCTGAAGAGGGTCTCTTTGGCTTGGGTTTGTCTGTGCTTCAGTTGTTGCTTTTTGTCCATCACTGTGCCTAGATCTGGGCTGGCAGATAGGTCCAGTCACCCAGCCAATTAGTCCCCTGTCCCTACACACACACACACACACACACACACACACACACACACACACACACACACACGTTTTAGGGATGAGAGTGGGTGCTAGAGTGTCCCTATTTCCAGTTTTTGTTTTTGCCAACTGCCAGACATTGGGCCTGTTCCGGACAGCTGGAGGAGGGAAGAGAGTGATTTGGTGGAATGTGTTCACCACGTTTAGACAAAAATAAAACCACAGACAGAGCTCTCTGCTAAACTACACACATTACACATGTACATACTGTATATTCATACATGATCTGGACTTGGGTAGTGTAGCGCTAGCCTGGAGACCAGACTCTCTTCGCGGAGCCTAGATCCATTTGCAAATCCTGGTTGATGGACGCTTGTGTGAAGTTTGAAATCATTGAAATCATCACTAACATTTGGTAATGACGTACAGTATGTTAACCACGGGGGACACAATGATAACGATAGGCTTGAAGCTTAAATGTAATCGCTCTTGGGAATGCCTTCTGTTCGCTGATAGGGGCGGAGATGCACATGTCAGAGTAAATGAAAGTGGATCAAGGTATCCCAGACGGAGTACTGAAGGGAAAATATTATAAATATATATTTATTTTGGTTATATATATATATATTATATATATATATATATTTATTTATTTTTTACAACATCATAGCTTATTTATTTATTTTAAAACGTGTATTCTTCTAGCTGCTGATGGTGTTTTATGGCTGTTTTTATGGTGGTCCTATATGCAGCGCAATTTCGTTCCAACTGCACTTCTTGAAGTGGCTGTTTGGAATGACAATAAAAAAACTCTTGAATCTTGAATCTTGAGTCTCTTGAAAAAGGAATTGAGCGGAATTGCGGATACAGCAGGAGTCTAGACAGGCCAGTGTAGCACATGTCCCATACTGTTTTACTTGTTAATCCATCATTGGTGTTGCCCAGATTACATCTATTTTGGCCAGACCCTCAATTCCAAACAGTGCATCATATTATATCAAACCCATGTGATTATTGCAATGACAGAAATGTTGGATCACACACTGTATGAACTGTTGCGTCTGCATTTTATCACACTTGTCAGTGCCCTCCATGTGATATTTTCTTTGCTATTAACAGATCTCTCTCTCTCTCCTTCCCCCTCTCTCTGTCCTCTCTCTGTCTCTCTCTCCTCTCTCTCTCTCTCTCTCTCTCTCTCTCTCTCTCTCTCTCTCTCTCTCCTCTCTCTGTCTCTCTCTCTCTCTTCAGGTTTGCATTGTGCCTCATCCACCCCTCCTCTGCGGCTCTGAGGGATCTGATCTTCAGTGCAGAATGGAGCCAACTACACACACCTCTACATGCTTCAACCCCCCCGCCAATCCCCCCCCCCCCCCCCCCAAGAGAAAAAAAGAAGACAAAATCCCTCTGCTGTCTCGCTCCTCAGCCCCCTCTCAGTTTCAGTCAACAAACCTGGAATATATGAACTAAAACAGCAAACTGCAAGAGTTCAACTTCTGAGCACAAGCTTATTCAGTGAGCCCATTTTATTTTTTTTTCTCTCTTCTTTTTTTGGTTTGGTTCAGTCACTTTTTATTTGGCTTTTTTTTTCTTTTGTATCTGTACATAACTCAATTCCAAAATCTTATAGTTTTGTACATGTAATTTTTATGGTGTGTGAAGTTTTATATAAAATAAAAAAATCTCTCTATATATGCATAACGAATGAACTGTCTCTGTTCTCTGTGGCTGAGTTCTCGTCTCCCCATAATGAAGTCCCGTAGGAGCCACAAAGCTAATGTTTGTGGCTAATGACCTCCAAGCTAGTGGTGCTCTCTTTCTCTCTTTCTATCTTTCTCTCTTTTCTTATGGTCCTTCTCTCTTCATCATTTTTCACCCTCTCTCTGGAAAGAAAATACATCGTTTGCTCTCAGAAGATCCTGCAATCCAGGGTCCTATTACAGGGTGAACTCCAATAACCTGCAGTGCCCTGTTGTGTGTGTGTGTGTGTGTGTGTGTGTGTGTGTGTGTGTGTGTGTGTGTGCGCACACACATGTATACGGGTGCTGCTGTGAGAAAATTGCTTTAGTGCTAAAGTGCTTGCGGGGCTGGTAGAAAATGAGGTCTTACTTGTCCTTAAGCTGCCGTTTGAGTGCTGTGTTCATCTCGCGGGGGCTCGTGGGGGCTCGCGTCTCCCTCGGTCGGCCATGCTGTGAGCGCCCCTGCCAGAGCGCCGGCGCTTTGATTCGCAGTCTTTGTGTTTGCACAGTGTTCTCGCACAGACATGGTTCTCAGCTCCAACAGAGACTCAGACGCATATGCCTCTCTGATATTTCTACATCGTCAGAAGATTATGACCATAGCATCTTTCTCCTGAGGAATTCTGGGAAAACAACCAGAGAGTGTGCTCGCCGATAGTGTGTGTGTGTGTGTGCGTGCGTGTGTGCGTGCGTTGGGGTATAATTGTCAGCCAATTTAAAAAGTTACATTAAAAAAAGCTCATTGCATTCAAGTGAAAGTGCAGACCTGTGTTTTACAGCCGTTTTGTTTTTCGTGGCCAAATAAAGCCATTCCTATGGAGCCCCACAAGAGCAACGGCCAGACTTATCGATTGAGATGGAAATAGATTTTCAGAGCTCCTTTTGCATTCTCCCTCACAATAGTTATTTTTTCTCACAATAAGGGTTGCATTTCCACACAACACTTGACTTTACGAGGGAACGCAGAGAGCTTAAAGAGCTCAAAACATAATGTACCTTTAGGGCCACCATACATTCCACATGGTGTGTTTCTAGCTCTTCATTTGATTGGAGGCCATTTCCACCCTAACATTTGACTGCTGTTAAACTAGGCTCAGCTAACATGGCCACCCACCCATCCATGCTTCTCTTCTGGCCCAGTCAACACTAAAAAGGAAGTGCCTCTAAAACCAGGCTAAATCAACCTTCCCCATGTAGTGCATAAACCGATTCAGTAATCACCGGTCAGTAGCTGGACCGGCACATCCCCTCAACAGAACCAGCGGAGCAATCCCAGGAGGAGAACTGTGAGCAAGCTGGTGATACAAAGGGCCACGTTTTGGACAATGTTGCCGTGCATTGTGTCCATTTACCAGGTAACCAGGTGAGACACAGGGCAACAGGGAACTGACAACTGCTAGCAAAACCGCAGCTAAATCCCATTCATTCTCCACTGAACTGGAGTAGGCTAGGCTAACAGCCCTTTACACTTCACCGGGAAAACATGGTATCTTATTTACAACTTCAGTACATAAAAATGGTTGTTTATTGTTTTTTTAAAAGCATTTAAGTATAAGGTTAAATGTATCAATGTTCAATTTGACTAGTGTTGTGTTATGTTTACTTGTGTGTAGAGTTTTGGCACAGTGAGCGAAGTTTTGCAAAATGTGTTCAAGCAACGGGCAAAAACTGTAAAATCAGCTGGTTTAATGTTTGGAGCAAATACTGTAGCCTGTGGCAGGACTTCTACTTTCTGAAGCCGGACTTTTACACCTGAAGACTGTGGCAACAGGCAAGGAGGGTGAAATGATGGATAACACTTTTCATAAATTTCCAGCCGTTTTACTTCTATTTGCTGCTAGGCTTTAACTGCGCTTATTTCCCCAGTTTGGGAGATGTGTTATTGTTTCTGAGACCTGCTCAACAACCGTAACTCCCCCTATTTCCCCCGTAGTTTTGAAATTATTGCATTTCTGCCTCACTGAGAACAACTCAGGTGTTTTGGTCTCTGTCCCTCCAGCACTTTCCATGAAGAGAATGTCCCCCTCTGAAACGTCATGATGCAGTGAGTGTTATTGAGCTGAAGCGGAATTGCTCGTCTCTCTGTAAAAGTGCAGTTTGTGGCTGGACCACAACATTAACAGCCCCATTACATCCGAATGCTTTTTCTTGCCACAGAAGAGCAACTTAAATGCAAATGTTCAATAGCTGCCATGTTTTCTGAGTTAATAGAAAATGTTATGGCAGTAATGCTATGCAGTAGTTTTAGGAGAAATAATATTTAAAAAGTGTCTGTTTTTTTTGTGGTTTGATTTGAGATTTGATGGCATAGGTGTACTCATGCGTGGAAGAGTAGTGATCAAAATGGTCTCAAAATCAGCCCAGCAATCACTCAGTGTTGGAAATACGCTGCTTGAGCATGATCAGCATCCTGATTGTTGCTGTGTGATTCAAGCTGAAACAGGATGCATCTGTGTGTGTGTGTGTGTGTGTGTGTGTGTGTGTATGCGTGTGTCTGTGCGTGTGGTGTGTGTGTGTGTGTGTGTGTGTGTGTTTCTGTGCGTGTGGTGTGTGTGTGTGTGTGTGTGTATGCGTGTGTCTGTGCGTGTGGTGTGTGTGTGTGTGTGTGTGTGTGTGTGTGTGTGCAAAGAGAGAGAGAGAGAGATAAATTGGTCTGTTTGTTTCTTGCATATGTTTAGTAAAGAGAGAGAGAGAGATATTGGTCTGGTTGTTTACTGCATGAGAAAAGAGAGAAAGAGAGAGAGCGTGTGTGTGTTTGTGTTTGTGTTTGTGCGTGTGTGTGTGTGTGTGTGTGTGGTGAGGAGGGGCAGGGTTGCATGAGGAATGGTAGCATACGTCCTACAATAACCATTTGAAGGGGGGGAAGAAGAAAGAAAAAATGGATAGACGCTTCTTGAAGGTCAACAGCACTCCCTGTCTCTCAGCGCTCAGCGGTGGGCTAATGCACTTACGAAAACATCCCTCTTTCATGTGGACCCAGCACACAGAGCATCCATTACACGGCCCCTGGCACAGCCCCCACCCCCACCACCCCCAGCCCCCCGCCCAACTCTGCCCCTTCAGCAGGCATTATACTGCAAACACACACCAACACATGCCATGAAGTAGTACACCAATCTCTCTCCCTCTCTCTCTCTCTCTCTCTCTCTCTCTCTCTCTCTCTCTCTCTCTCTCTCTCTCTCTCTCCTCATGCTGTAAACAACTAGACCAATCTCTCTCTCTCTCTCTCTCTCTCTCTCTCTCTCTTCTCATGCAGTAAACAACTAGACCAATTTCTCTCTCTCTCTCTCTTCTCATGCAGTAAACAAACAGACCAATTTCTCTCTCTCTCTTTTTACTAAATATATGCAAGAATCACACAGACCAATTTCTCTCTCTCTCTCTCTCTACCAAATATATGCAAGAAAAGAACAGACCAATTTTTCTCCCTCCCTCTCTCTCTCTGTGGGACCACCCACCCCTCGTTCCTTTTGTTGCTCCTAATGGGTCTGACCAGCTCTCATCTCTCTTGTGTGGTGAGAACGAATATAAGTTCTCTATGTGCCGCTATAGAACCGTTATAGAACCTATAGAACTATAGAACCGTTTACAGCATTGACTGCGCACCGTAGCCCTTTTTGTCCCACCATTCAGCAGCCATCCGCACTGGCAGCTAACTGTGTCCGAGATCAGGCTGGCTCCCCAGTCGTGCCTTACCAGGGGCCTGCTAGATAGCCTTTTGACGGCCAATTTGTCAAGAGAGAAACAGTGCCTCTGAATGAGAGGGTCCTGGAGACGTGACCTCGGTGCTGTTGCTTGGAGTCGTAGATTGCTCGCTATAAAGCGGGGCACTGCACGCGTGCAGCAGGCCGTGTCACGTCAGAAAAAGGTCAAATTTTGCATTTATAACCCCAAAGCCTCGCTTCCATTAGCACGTCTGTACTCTCCCCACCGACCCTTTGATGGATAGTTCCTCTTTAGCACACTCTCCCCTGTGAACGGGTTTTTTTATATATTTTTTTTTTTTGGGGGGGGGCGGCATCTTTCATTTCCCATGTTGAAATCTCCTCTCATACGCACACACACAATAGGTTTCTAGATTGTAGTACAATATAGAATAGGTTTAGGCTTTAGTTGTTCAGCTAATATTTACCAAGCAGAAGATAGTCAACTCAAAATCACATTATGTATCCGTATCATCTCTAAAGACCACTGGATGTGGTTAAGACTGAACGCAGTCATCAAACATACTGTATTCATTCAATGCAGTCCAACAAACGCCTGTTGGTCCACCATCCCATCAGTCTGACAGCCCTCATTGGTGCAACGTCCCATTTGACTGACCACACACCACCAATGATATGGTTCTCTCTGTAGGTCATCCTTTGACTGACTTCATGCCCGCATGTAGGTCCACCTCTGGATGTATTTCTCATCACAAATAACCTTTAAAGGTGAGGGGGTTTCCAACGTTCTTATATAAGATTCCATTCCGCAACAATTCAAGGTTCTAAAATTCTATGTTGAATTTGATGAACCCAGATATTCTTTAGAACATTCATGTTCCACACCAGTGTGACAGTACTATACACCCGGATAATAGTTATCCAGTGGCAGTTTTTCAGTGCTTTTGTGTTTTCCACTCATTAAGGTTATCTCTGCACTGCTGGGCCCCCTTTACTAATCTAGGATGGAAGTAAGGAGGAAACAAAACAATACGAGAGCTGATAGCAACAAAAAAACAATTAGCAAAGTCAATATCTCCAAATCTTCCTCCAACTCAATATCTTGTAATTCCAGTCTGGGACATTCATTCAGCTGGGATACATTATCTAAAACGAAAAACACAGTGGCTCAGTGTGGGATGTGTGTGTGTATGTGTGTGTGTGTGTGTGTGTGTGTGTGTGTGTGTGTGTGTGTGTGTGTGTGTGTGTGTGTGTGTCTGTGTCTGTGTCTGTGTCTGTGTCTGTGTCTGTGTGTCTGTGTTTATTTGTGAGTGTGTGCTAATTTATGTGTGAGTGTGCATGTAAGTGTTTATTTGTGTGAGTGTGTGCTAATTTCTGTGTGAGTGTGTGTGTTTATTTTGTTGTGTGTGTGTGTGTGTGTGTTCATGTGTGTGTTTATTTGTGTGTGTGCATGTGTGTGTGTTTGTTTATTTGTGTGCTTTCATTTGTGTGTGTGTCTGTGTGTGTGTGTGTGTGTGTGTGTGTGTGTGTGTGTGTGTGTGTGTGTGTGTGTGTGTGTGCGCGCACGCGTGTGTGTGTGTGTGTGTGTGTATATGTGTGTGTGTGTGTGTGTGTGTGTGACTCCCAGGCCTGTCTGAGTCACGTCTGGCAGGCGAAGCTCAAACCTGGTCTGCACTAACGGCAGGGAGTGGCACGCACGGAGCACATGACTAAACGATCATGCCTCGTTAGGCCGCATTACGCCAGGCTGCATCCTTTTAAGGACTCCAGTGCACTTTAAAGATGAGTGCTTATCAATAGTAATTACCATCAATTTCATAGAGCCATAGAGAAATGGCACGGACCTGGACCTGGAGGAAGATGAAGAGGAAGAGGAGGTGGAGCAGACATTATGAGCGGAATCAGGAATGTGTCTGGAATGTTAAGGTGATAAACACACACGGCAGTGAGGAGGAGGACAGGAGGAGGGGAAGTCTCTCTTCTTTTTCTCTCTCTCTGTCTTTCAAATTCAAATTCAAATTCAAAGGAGCTTTATTAGCATGACTGTTTGGGTACAATGTTGCTAAAGCTAGTGTTACAGATAACACAATAGAATCACAAAATACAAAACATCAAGACACATATCACATGAATCAATGGAAATCAAAGAAATCATGCACACACACACACACAGATTCAAGCATGTCACAACCATACAAAACCATTGTCAAGCACAGGAGAACCAAGACAGAAGTAAAAAAAAACAACAGGAGAGATCACTACTTTTAAATGGTAGGCCGAGCTCTCTCTCTCTCACACTCTCTCTCTCTCACTACTGTTAAATGGTAGGTTGAGCTGTGTAAGTCTCTCTCTCTCTCTCTCTCTTTCTCTCTCTGTTTTTGTGCCACGTAATGTGGAGCTGCCCAGTGGCATGCTCCTCTGCCACCTGACCTGTTTCCAAGGGAACACAACATATGTAAAGCACCTTTTCCGTGCCCCTGGGGAAAGCCCACCTGTCATGGCGCACAGCTGAGCGGAGCTGAGTTACACTGCTGCTGCTGCTGCTGCTGAAGGAAAGAATAAGACATAAAGTGAGAGAGAGAGAAAGAGAGAGAGAGAGAAAGGGAGTGAGAGAAAGAGAGAGAGTGTGAGAAAGAGAGAGAGTGAGAGGGAGAGAGAGATAAAGACAGAGGGGAAGGCTTTTCATCCTTTCTCTCTTTTTTTTCTCTCCCCTGTGTAGCTGACTGCTGGGGCTCTGTGGGGGACAGCCAAGCAAAGTGACCATCAAAGCGGAGCGGAGGAGCGGAGTCGTTGCATGCCGTGCAGCGCTGTTCCCACCGGTCCACCCAGGGGTCGGACACAAAGGCTCGCGCGCCGGACCGCTGCCAGGGCAGAGCCAGATTGGCACCAGCGGGCGGTGGCAAACGGCGTTGGCACGGGGGTCTCGACGGAGCGGAGCGGAGCTGTCCTGTGCAGATGTCCTGGGAAATCCAGCTGGACGCACATCAGGACGGGAGACGGGGGCCTTGATCTGGACGCTCCTGGCACAGGCCAGTCGTCGGGAGGGCAGGGTGAGCGAGGATAATGTGTCAACCAGGTCACCACTGCTCTCCTCTGCCCCCCCCCCCCCCCCCCCCCCCATCTGTACCAAGGCCAACACAGGACCATCACAGCAGGAGAGAATAACAGACAACAGACTGATGGGGGGGGGGGGGGTTGGCAGACAGACAGACAGAAACATAAAGAGTGATCAGATGGATTGATGCATGTGGAGCATAAAAAGGCCCTTTAAGTCACTCCTCACTAGATTCGACAGAGTTACATTATCAACCAACAGGTGTAGCCTACCTCAGGGCTTATTGTTGCATCTCTACAGTGTACAGAAAGAGACTAAAAAAAGCTAGAGATGAGCATAAAGGAAAAGCTCCATGGTTTCCAGACTGCTATGATCCAGGCATGTGATCAAGACAAGAGACAGACATGATTGATATGAATAAGCCAAAGATGCTAACAGCTGCTAACAGGATGCTAATTCACCCAGGTATACAATAGAGTTCAACGATGTTGATATCCATACATGCATGGGAATTGTCCACACACACATACACACACACACACACACACACACACACACACACACACACACACACACACACACACAGACACATTACTACATAGAGCTGTAACTCAAAAGCACTGATATTAATAATGGATAAGAGATAATTGGCATCTCTCTCTCTCTCTCTCTCTCTCTCTCTCTCTCTCTCTCTGTGTGTGTCAACAATCTATCGTATCCAATTTACGGACAAACAAATCTTCGCCTTTAGTGAGGAAAAAGCTTCAGATGGATGAATTGGTTTAATGAACCAATGTGGGTGAAACGAAACCCCATCAGTCACTTTAGAAATAAATGTTGTGCCCAAGAAACTTTCTAAATAACCACAACAAATAACGGCTTGATTCTTCAGCGGCATTAAAGAGAGAGACAGAGATGAAACACTTAAATCCATCTGCGTTCGGCCACCCCGAGACAGCCTAACTTAATTTGGCCTTTGCTACATCTCTGATTTCTCTCCAAAGAGCTATTGCTGATCCCTAAATTCATTCTTCCTTATTACCACACTGATAAGCGGATCTTTCTTTGCCGATGTAAATAGATTACCCGTGGCCAAATTGGAAATCGTTACAGCAGGCTGGACAAATATGGCTTTGGATATATCTTCTTCCCACCACAGGACAACAGCGGTCGCAGGCTTTCACAATGTCCACAAACCCATAAGCACCATGATTTTCCAGACTCTTATAAATGTAGCATACATTTGTACTTTCAGCACGCACACACCCCTACACACACATAATACAGACACACACACACACACACACACACACACACACACACACACACACACCTACACACACACACACACACACACACACACACACACACACACACACACACACACACACACACACACACACACACACACACACACACACACACTATGTGATGGCTCCTCTGTTCAGTCTGGCTTTTTTTAAGTTAGGCCTTAATGCAAAAAATGCTTTCTTCATGATATAACAATAGGGGGGTGAGGAGACAACAGTGTGTGTGTGTGTGCGTGTGTGTGTGTGTGTGTGTGTGTTGATTGCCAATGGCTAATGCAGAGCGACTTGCATTTTATGCAATACAATCTCCCTCTGTTTCATGAGACAATAATGCCACTCCTCCTCCATCTTAGTGGATGCCCTCTATCTGCCTATCAAAGAGCCTGGGCCACAGCACAAATGGATATGAAGTGTGTGTGTGTGTGTGTGTGTGTGTGTGTGTATACATTTGTGACATGTTTCAGAACAACAGAAGCAGGGCCTATTTAAGGCAGCAAGGTGATGGGCTTCGATCGTTTACTGCCTTGAAAGAGGCTAAGAGCTTCCCTTTCAACGATCCACTTTTTCCACAGCATTTTGTAGACTTGAGTCAGCCAGACGTTTACATAATTGAGTCAGTGTAAAGACTGTTTACCCATTAAAAAGTGAGTCGAAACAAAGCATCCATTACAAAATAAAGAAGGTCTTGAGCATAGATTTCCTCTGAGTATTTTACTGTGACTGCCAGACAGCCAAGAGGCGGTCATATAGGTTTTGTCAAAACACACACACACACACACACACACACACACACACACTCACACACTCACACACACAGGCACGCACGCACACACTCAAACACACAGGCACATACACACACACACACACACACACACAAACATAAACACATACACATGCAGATAAGCAGGCACAAACACACACACACACACACACACTCAGAGGCACACATGTACACAAAAAAAACACAGTATGCACAAAAGTAGGAGATGGAGTAGGAAATGAAGACAAATTGACAAACTTGTGTGATTTATTTTTGTGGATGCATATGCACTATGATTGGTTGGCAGACAAATCTTGTGCAGCTCTGCACAGCACAGTTATTTTATATATATATATATATCTGGTAAAGTTTGCGTTTACTTTCACCATAGGTGTGTTTGCACTGATTGATTTTTTCCAACAGTTTGGCCTCCGTGTTTATGTTTTTGCAAGGGCATCCGACCACTTTCATGTGTAAACTTCAAACGAGCGCTCTCCTCTTCATGTCCTGTCCTCTGGCCTTGGGGCGAATAATGGAGGATTTGACGTGTGGAGACCCTCAGGGGAGCTCCTAGTCTTACACCTTTTTATTCTTAGCTACTGCGCGCGTCCCACCTCTCCTCCTCCTCCTCCTCCTCCTCCTCCTCCTCGTCCTCTTCCTCCCCCTCTGTGCCCGGGGCGCCTAAGGCTTGACGCTGACCGCACGGCACGCCGCCGAAGACCCACGCGCAAGGCTTGCGCCACGCCACTGTGCTCCGTTATTTAGACTCCATTGTTGTTCACGTACGTACACCCAACATTTATCTCCTGCACACTTCTCGTACACCTCTAATCTCTCCTCTGCTCTTTCACCATGGTGATTACGATTCAGTCTCCATTGTTTTTTGTACACATCACATCTCTCCACCATGTTGATTACGATGGTCTCTTATGTTGTGTCTTTAACACCTCTAATCTCTCCTCCGCTATTTCACCATGGTGATTACGATTCAGTCTCCATTGTTTCTTGTACACCTACACCTACACCTAAACCTAACATCACTCTCCTTCATTCTTTCACCATGTTGATTACAATTCAGTTTCCATTGTTTCTCATACACTTAACATCTCTCTCCTTAACTCTTTTACTATGTTTATAATAAGACAGATTTTTTTGTATAGAAAGCAATGGAAACGATGTACAGTATCAAACGTCACTAATCGAGCAGTGCAGTGCTTGTGTTGTTAGGTAACAGCGTCCTCGGCCATGAGTCTGTCTGTGGGATTTCCGTTGTGGGTCCAGGCGACCTGTCTGTCGGTATGTCTGGCGAAGGCTCAACATCCGCTGCAAGCGCTGTCTGTTCCAGAGCTGCCGGCTCACTTCTCCTTCCACACGTCTAGACCGCAAAATGGCCGACAGCCTGCACTCCCCGACCCCTGTCCTGTCCACTGACCTGCTCTCCTTCCCGCCTGGGTGTAGCGAACGGCAGCATTACTCACAGCGCGAGACGGCGGCGGCGGCGGCCATTTTGAACGTAGATAGATAACAGTAGATAGATAAATAAATAAATAAATAAATAAATAAAGATGTGAGCCGCTGTAACCTTCACGCTTGGCCGGCACGGAGGCCCCTTGCCACTGGAGAGCGAGGTTTATTTCTGCTCTTTCTCTCTCCCTCTCTCCCTCCCTCTCTCTCTCCCTCTCTCTCTCTCTCTCTCTCTCTCTCTCTCTCTCTCTCTCTCTCTCTCTCTCTCTCTCTGTGTCCTCGTCCTCGTCCCTGTCCTCATTCCCCGTCCCCCATCCCCTCAGTGGCAGACGGCCAGAGAGCTCTAGATAGGTGGAGGACGCCAGGTCCGGCATCTGACAGGCCTCGAGGAGAAAGAGGAGGAGGAGGAGAGAGAGGAAGAGGGGGAGGAGGAGGAGAGAGAGGAAGAGGGGGGAGGAGGAGGAGAGAGAGGAAGAGGGGGAGGAGGAGAGAGAGGAAGAGGGGAGGAGGAGGAGAGAGAGGAAGAGGGGGAGGAAGAGGAGAGAGAGGAAGAGGAGGAAGAGGAGGAGGAGGAGGAAGAGGAGAGCCAGGACGAATGCAGGCTCTCCGATAGGATCAGATTGCAGTGGGAGTTTAATTGTGCTGCTTGTGAGTTATGCAAACACCCTGACTGATGGAAAGAGGCAGCCAGAAAGAGAGAAGGAGGAATAGAGGAAAGGATGGAGGTAGAGATGGAGGGAGGGAGGAAGGGAGGCTTACCGACACATCAAGGACGACACACACACACACACACACACACACACACACACACACACTAGTACAGGCATGCAGGAGACAGGCCAGGGAAAATGGAGAGAGAGGGGCCGAAGGGAAAGAGAAGGAGAGAGAGGAGGAGAGGGGGAGGACAGGGAGAGGGAAGGGGAAGAGAGACAGAAGAGAGAGAGAGAGGAGGAGGAAAAAGAGAGAAATGAGGGAGAAGATAGCGGAAAAGCAATAGCCTCTCTTTGTGTAATGAGATGAGGGTACTGGGCCACTGGTCAATACACACAGATGTGGACAAGCACACACACACACACACACACACACACACACACACACACACACACACACACACACACGCACACAAAAAAACAAAACAAATGTGTATCACACTTTGGTTCCAAATCAACGGCTGGTCTGCACTGATAAACACACAAACACAATGTATACACACATACAGTATGCAATGTCATGCTAGCCTAGAAATCCAGACCCCAATCTAGAAGGTTTTAGGGTCTTGTTTAAAGAAAATGACCCAACTCGAGGGACGGCATCAAGAATGCATTTGGAAATATCACTGCACGCAATTGGATAACACATATGAGAATGTTTTCCAGGGTAATATCACAAGGCAACTCAGCAGGAATCTAGGATAACCAAAACACCATCTGTCTTGGGTAATTATGAAATTGGATGACTTTTTTTTATTTTTTGATAATGTCATTAATACATTACAAATCATCACAAACATGTTTCCGGTCATAAAGTTTTATTTTTGAAAATAAAATAAGCCAAAATGATCCATACAGACACACAGAGATATCTTACAAGTACCTTGCGTTTTACATTTTTCCTCTCTTGCGGTTGGTTGGGACACATGTCTCTTTGGCCAACTCCTCTCATAGGTGCACCTGTGGACACCTCCCTCCATATGGTTCTCTTCTCAGACCACGGAGTTCCATTGGTCAGTGCAGACTGATTAAAAGCTGACAGACAGACAGACAGACAGACAGCCCACCCAGATCCTTCCCAGCTGTTGCTATGCCAACGTGAGGCGACGCTCACAGGGGCACGGTTGCTACCTGCTGCCATGGTGGGCAGATCCCGGCGGCGGAGAAGAGAGAGTAGAGTAGAGAGAGTGGAGTGGAGTGTGCCTATCACCGCCTGGCAGCGCCAGGCTATGGGATTAGAGGCGGTTACCACCCGAGTGGCATCGCCCCCCACCACCCCCACCACCCCCATCATCCCCCTCTTAGGACCCGTGAAAATGCCCCTGGACTTCATTAAGGGCCTCATTAGCTTCAGATAGCTCCGCCACACTACCACATGTCATTTCACTCGCTCGGTCTGTCTGTCTCGCTCGTTCTCTCTCTTCTTCTCTCTCTCTCTCTCCTCTCTCTCTCTCTCTCTCTATCTCTCTCTCTATACACACACATAGATATTCCTTTCTCTCTCTCCATCTCACTACATATAGATGGGATATACAGTATACTGTATATGTTCGTTGTGGCCATATACTATATATATATACTGATATATCCCTCTCATTCATTTCAGTCTTGCTTTTCTCTCTTCCCCTCTCATTCATGTTCTTTTTTTCACTCTCTGCCTCATTCATTCTGTCTGTCTTCTCTCTCTCTTCTCTCTCACCCTGTTAGCCCCTATTTCACTCTTTTTTCCTCTACTATTTCATTTGTGGTTCTCTCTCTCATTTCTTCTCACTCTTCTTCACTTTGCCCTTTGTATCTCATTCTCATTTCAACTGTCACTTGCTCTGTCTTTTCATGTTTTCATCCACAACCACTCTTTTCTCTCTCTCTCTCTCTCACACACACACACACACACACACACCTGTATTCATCATGCACACTATATCCCTGTGATCTCTATCTTGTTCTTCATTCACCCTCTCTCTCATTCTTTATTTTCCTCATCCATCTCTCTCTCTCTCTCTCATCCATCTCTCTATCGCACACATGCTGTCTATTATCTCCATCCCTGATTATTCTTTCCCCCCTCTCTCTCTCTCTCTCTCTCTCTCTCTCTCTCTCTCTCTCTCTCTCTCTCTCTCTTCCCTCCCCTCCCGTGGGGCATACTAATCAGTCCCACTTACATGACAGTGACAAGAGTTGCTGTCTCATCCTCACCCCGCTGGATGACGCCTGGTCTTGCAAATTGATTGAGAAGCCAGTGAGGAAGCCAGCCCCCTTATGTTTACCATCATCTGCTAATGGATCTTGACACACCTCAACGTGTTCATGGTGTCAGGAGGACTGCATCAATAGTTGTAGTAGTTTTTTGTTCTCTGTTTTTTTGAGGATGGTGGAGATTGGATGATAAATCTCCAAGTGCATTCTGAAAGACTTTTTTTTGTTGTTGTTGTTTTTTTCCGTGAAGTGCTGATTTTTGAACGTGTGGGAAAAGCATTGGTATCTTTGTCTGGTGTGTTTGTGTGTGGTGGCGGGGGGAATTTGCATAGGGAATAGGCACACCTTGTTTTTTGTTGGTGAGTGTCATACTGGTGGAGGTGATGTCTATTTCTGTGTGTCTGTGTGAGTGTGTGTGTGTGTGTGTGTGTGTGTGTGTGTGTGTGTGTGTGCAGGGTTGAACAGACACACCTGAGAGTGTGTAAACAAATCCTCCCCTGTTGTTGTCAGCACTTGTGTTTGCTCTCTCTCTCTTTTAAGTTGTGTGCCATCTGTCCCCCTTTCATCACGGAAGAGCCATTTTTCCGCCAGCTTCGCTGTGAGCTCTCGTCGCCATGGAAATGTGAGTTTTCCGCTCTTTCACTTAGTTCTCACACTCTTCCTCTCAGAGTGTCCTTTTTTTCAGACTGTAGGAGACTGAAGAAGGATGCAGACTGCAGAGGACAGAGCCTAAATAGGATGCTAGAGATTTAGCACTGGTCCATGAGAGGTCAGCACTGAATACGCCTCCAGGTCACCTGCAGTCTATACAGACAGCGTCATGAGAGGGTAACAGGAGTGTGTGTGTGTGTGTGTGTGTGTTGGTGTCTGAGTATGGTTGGTGTGCTTCTTTGTTCGTTGTGGTCATTTATCCATTCTGGATGCTTCTCTGAGAGAGCTAACAATGGCAAGGTGACGGGGGTCACTTCCCAAAAAAACAAATGAAATGTGCGTGCGTACATGTGTGTGTGTGCACGCGTGCGTGCGTGCATGCATGCATGTGTGTGTGTGTGAGTGTGTGTGTGTGTGTTTATGTGTGTTCCTGGATGAATCACTGTCATAAATATATCTGTGTGTATCTAATGTTCCCAATGTTGAAAATGGTGTGTGTCTGTGTCTGTGTCTGTGTGTGTGTGTTTGTGTGTGTGTGTGTGTGTGTGTGTGTGTGTGTGTGTGTGTGTGTGTGTCTAAGTGTTTAGTGTGTGTGTGTTCCTGGATGTATCACTATCAGAAATAGTGTATCTAATGTCCCCAATATTGTTAATAGAAACTGGTGTCTGTAAATTGCTTTGGAACACCCATCAATGCTGTGGGAATTGTGGAGCAATTATGTAGCTGTTGTACCGGCCACTAGTGCCTTTAACACTCATCTCCTGTGTAGAGAGAGATATCCCTGCTGAAGGCTTCTCAATCCAGCATGACAAATAACTCTACACTCCCAATTCTACATGGAATGCAAAATCTGCCATGTCTCCATAATTGAGAAAGGATCGTGCGTTCCATATCTTGATTGAATTTATATTGTTCACACCTTGTAGAATTACCGCATGGTATGAGAGAGGGGCTGTGAAGTGTGACTTGGATTTGTTAACAGCATAGCGCAAGGATTCTGGCAGGTCCATCAACTGGCTGTATAGAGAATTGTTTCAGTGCACGAAACATACTGTATACTATAGATTGCAGGGTGGTTAGTGCATGCAATTCAATTCAACATGCAATTCATTCCAATTCAAACTCTCAAACTGGGTCACTCAAACTCAATTTCCTAACCGCCTTTATCATCATTGCTAACTGGATGTAATCGAAGAAAGAGAAGATGGCACTTTACTTGAAGGTAGCTAAGAGTGACATGACACTGTCATAAACGCACTAACTTGTTATGACAAAACCTAATGACACCTAATGACAGAGGCGTTATGTCATAAACATTCATGACTTATATTATACTTATAATTTAGTTTACATTATAGTTTATAATGTTTATGACAAATTCATAACAGTGTCACACCCTTAGGGGGAAAAAAAATAAACTAACTAACTAGCTAACTAACTACTGTAACTACTAACTAACTAACTAACTAACTAACTAATGTAGATACCTTCAAGAAAAGTGTGTACTGAAGATAGTTTTATTATGAGTAATAATGCATAACAATGTATTTATATAGTGTATTGGAACGTCATATATTAGCTTCCATCACTTATTGTCGTCCTCTTCCGTGTATGTGTCACTTAATATTAATTTCTATACAAACTATAAGACGGAGGATTCGTAAAGGAACACAAGCAACCACACCATAAGTGTATCTAAATGAGCTATGTACCAAACATTTAAATTTTCCATGAGTGGAGCAAGATGGATCAGCTAATAGATAGCATTCCCAACGTAGCAAGCGTCTGTGACGACACCTGAGCTTACCAAAATGGTGCCCATGGGGTCATAGAATGCACTTCAACATGTACGGGATAATGGACGACACGCCGTGCGGTTATTCAAAGTTAATGCACGTTCTAGACGGTGATACGGCCCGACGCGAAGCGGAGGGACGTTCCGTCTAGAAAAGTGCATTAACTTTGAATAACCGCACGGCGTGAAGTCCATTATCCCGCTTATTCCACTGTTGCCACTTGCGTTGTGTTCGTTTCCGGTGCTAATGTAATTGTTTTAATCGCTAGAACGGTATTGTTTGTAGAACTACTTTTCCCAGACACATTTCAACTAATTTCTCAAACTGCGGTTACTAGTTCTAAATGGATGGTTGCTATGGCCAAAAGCCAGTCGTTAGTTCTAATCTCCCGTTGTCAAGCTGGCACATCCCAGGATTCTGGTGAACGTTAACTTTGAAAGATTGCTATTTTTCTTAGCCTACTGCCACCTAACTAGCTAAATGACACCTCTGTCATATGCTAAACGTTACTATGATCTGAACGTCTGTATTTTACAGCTTCTATGTAACGTGACAGTGCATTTAAACTTCACAACGAGTTTGGCGAATTAATATTCAAGTGTGATACGGTCAAAAACAATGGAACTACTTCATAGCCGTGCGTATATCTAAAGTTAATGCACACCCTTATAGAACGCAGGACAATGGGAAACTCAACCGAGCAGTGGAATAAGTACGGGATAATGGACGACACGCCGTGCGGTTATTCAAAGTTAATGCACGTTCTAGACGGTGATACGGCCCGACGCGAAGCGGAGGGACGTTCCGTCTAGAAAAGTGCATTAACTTTGAATAACCGCACGGCGTGAAGTCCATTATCCCGCTTATTCCACTGTTGCCACTCGCGTTGTGTTCGTTTCCGGTGCTAATTTAATTGTTTTAATCGCTAGAACGGTATTGTTTGTAGAACTACTTTCCCCAGACACATTTCAACTAATTTCTCAAACTGCGGTTACTAGTTCTAAATGGATGGTTGCTATGGCCAAAAGCCAGTCGTTAGTTCTAATCTCCCGTTGTCAAGCTGGCACATCCCAGGATTCTGATGAACGTTAACTTTGAAAGATTGCTATTTTTCTTAGCCTACTGCCACCTAACTAGCTAAATGACACCTCTGTCATATGCTAAACGTTACTATGATCTGAACGTCTGTATTTTACAGCTTCTATGTAACGTGACAGTGCATTTAAACTTCACAACGAGTTTGGCGAATTAATATTCAAGTGTGATACGGCCAGCAAATTGGAACTACTTCATAGCCGTGCGTATATCTAAAGTTAATGCACACCCTTATAGAACGCAGGACAATGGGGAACTCAACCGAGCAGTGGAATAAATCGTATTATCCGGCCTGTGATCTATCTTGCTCTGTTCTAGAATCTTTGATGTACAATGTGAAAGGACGATAACAGGTGATCCATCAGGCCAGCGCTAAACTCTGAGCGTGGTAAACAAAATGGGATATTTCAGTAGATAAAAGCCCAGGTAAGAACCAAACCAGTTAAATCTACTACTTTGAAGCACTGGGAAAGGTTCTTCTATGGTATCGTTCTGACGAACCAGTAGGCTTCAGCCCTGCAGCCTTTGGCTGAGTACCAGGCAGTGTAAGCGATGATGGCAGCGATGCCATACGTGATTGACTGATTTCCCTACAGTGGAGTGACGGCCCCACTTCACACACTGAGCTCTGCTCCAAACAACAGGCTCCACCTTTGTGTCTTCTGATGCAGCTAAGAGCCTGGCAAGAGAGAGAGAGAGAGAGAGAGAGAGAGAGAGAGAGAGAGAGAGAGAGAGAGAGACAGAGAGAGAGACAGAGAAAGGCACGTTCTGAGCGACGACAGTAATGGGGCTGGCATTTAACCACCAGCCTAACGCAGTCAGAGACCAATAAGTGGAGTTTGGTTTCCCAGAAGTACTGTTTCTAGTGTGCTGTGTCTGCGTATCAGGTTACCGGCCTAATGGGAGTCTCTGGCTTGACTTGGACACAGAGAGAGAAGAGGATTGAGAGAAAGGGAGGAAGTCAGATGGAGAGAAAAGCTTTTTTTATATGGATGGAGACTTTCACACACGGATGGAGAAGAAGAGGAAGCAGAAGAAGAAGTCGGAAGGGTGAAAGCCTGAGTAGATTTGGCACCATCATATGCAAATGGGTTTATAAGTGAGTGCGGCCCGTGCAAGACCGAATGTTCTGTCGTGGTTATGAATATAGAGAGGCTTAATAAGTCAAAACCACGCCGTCACCAAAAAAGCCGGCGATTGGCATTTTGTTCATGCATGAGTCTTATAACTCATCCACAGTCTCTTCCACAGTATAATTTCTTGTATACAGACTAATCTTTAGCTGAACTTATAATTCACAGGTGGAAATAATATGAAAGTATGCTTGAAGGAAGAAAATACATTGCACTGTATATGTTAAGAGTCAGTGGCGGGCTCAGTCCTCTTTGTTCATTGGTGATGTGTTTGTTGTCGGGCGCTCTTTGATTCAAGGTGAATTGTTTCAGATGCGTAGCGGCGGGTAGGCTGTGGACATGTGATTTTCACATGTTCCCAAATTCAGCACTATAGCGCAATTTTGTGTTGAGGGGAGATGAAGAGGTCAGACACAGTCAAAGTATAGTACTCTCAAGTGATGGCTCCTGACTACCTCACCTGAGATACAGTGCTTTGATCTCACAGTTACAGGAAGTCAGTGATTCCTGAAAATAAAAAGACTGATGTAGAGTTTTACAAGGAAAGACAGTGAGTCTCATCTCATTCAACCAACCACATACCTGATAGCTTTGTCCATCGCTGTCAGAGGCCGCCCAGACTCCATAGATCTAGAATCTATAGGATGTGTAAGTGATTGGAATTTTTGCATACATGCTGCGCATAATCAATTATCAATCAGTGTATGTCCTGTCGTAGTGTAAGAGCAATGACAAGGCTAGCCGTACGTTTCTATACATTGTCAATATCTGCCAATATTTGCCTTTTTGATTACATTTTATTTGCATTTTTGCCACAGTATATTGAGTTCCTGGACTTAGAAACAGGCTCATATTACTGTAGTGAAAGTCTACAGTAAAGCAAATCTGCATAGAGTATAGGAATGATAGAAAGAGCAGGTGTCTTTAAAGGTTTCTGAGTCTTTGATCTCATATCAAACAACTTAGCGAAGCTCTTGGAGACTGATGGCTGTATAAGACATACCTACAGATGCCCTCTCAGTGCTTTCATTCCCTTCCTTTAGCACAGAGCCAACCATCGTGCTCATTGTTTTATGCAGACCCAGGAATAGGACAGAGCCCAGATAAAAGGCTTAGGGTTGGTTCGCGTCCACAGACCGGCTTGGCACATGATCAGAACACAGGCTCAGCTGGATGGAGACAGCATAAGCATAGGCTATGGCCATAAGACTCTGGAATATCACAGTCGTTATACTGAGGGATTGAATTCAGTAATATAGCAGAACCTAAAGTATCACTTAACTAGGACAGTCCACACACAGAGACTTATTAGGTCATCTGTTAACATTCAAGTTTAGTACATAATATGAATTGTTGTTGTTGAACGGTTTCTGAACATCGACCAAATCCAACCCCTAATATTAGCCGTAGCTCTCTTAGATTATAACGTGTCAACAGATACAGTAGTTAGTAGACATTATGAACATCTGTATATAGTCTGTGGCCAGAAAGTGTGCAAGTGTGACCAAAGTGTGACCAAAACTGAGTATAGAAACCAAGTATAGAAACCAAGGTTACTCAGAATGAAGAATTACTGTGTTGGCTTTCAGTGTAGCTGCAATATAGGGGATGAATGTGTGTGAGATGCCTTTTTTTTTTTATTTGGGAATGAAATCAAAGCGAAGTGACGTTTGCCCTGCCTTGCTTTGTTATCCTGTTTGGGCTGACATCAAGGCCTTTTGAAGACACGCAATCAGCCGGTGTCACTGGGTGGGATCTGAAATGAGCCAACAAACAAGTGACAACAGACACGTTTTGTTAGCGTAGCGTGCGGCCTGCCCACCCATCAGTGTGAGGGCCACGGGGGACTTCCTGCGGAGACAGGCCGGGGCGGAGGATTTGAGGGATGGAAGCTGTGGAGTAGTGCGCAGAGCGGTATCGTGATGGTTCGTTTCCAACCGGCACACACACACACATACACACATACAGAAGCATGCACGCACATACTCACACATGCACACACAAACACACACACACACACACACACACACACACACACACACACACACACACTTACACATGTACAGACACATGTACAGACACAAACATGTTCACACACACACACACACACACACACACACACACACTCACACACATGCACACACTGAGGACAATCTCTCAAGGAAACGCCTTTCAACATGCCATATATAAGTAAATGACACTGATATCCTACTTCATAGAATTGGAACCACTGAAGCATAACAGTAGCCTGAAATATGCCCTTGTCAACCAAGTAAATGGCATCACGTTGCCTAACCTTAGGGCAGGCCCAGAGATACATAGCTCAACTTGCTCTAACCCACGGCGTCAATGTACTAGTACATGAATATTCAACTCAAACTACAGTCCTCTCAGAAAAAGAAACTGAAAACATGAAACAAAATCAGGCACGCTCATATCACACACTGAACTACAGTATCATCCGTCTTTTCTGGACTGCAGAAAAAAAAAAAAAAAAAAAACTAAGCAGGGTCTTCACCAGTGGAGTCGTTTGACCTGGGCATTCGTTGCTATAGCCTCGGATGTCTTGGGGATAGCCCCAGATCTCTGTGCCTTAAAAAATTATGAAAATTGCCCCAGAGTTTTTATGAAGTTCAAATTGAATCCCACGGCCAGCTGCCACTACTCTGGCGTGATTTGCTGCCGCTAGGGGCGTCTAGCTTTCTAGGCTAAGCAGTCACAACAACTGCAATATTGTTACGAACGCTGACATTAGGAGTCAGAATAAATTGTTGCAAATGCGACATCAGTGTTCTATTCTTCCCTCCCTCTGTCGGACTGATAGTACCAGAACCCACCTACTGTTTAATAGCTATTGCAGTGTAGCCTATAGTTAATTAATATGGATATAAGAAGGGTTTTTTGGGGGAAGGACAGCCAGCTCAAGAAGAGGTTGAGAGTGAGACATCATCTCCCCCGACCCCTGATAAGACTTCCATCAGCTCAGCTCAGAAAAAAGCAGCCAGCTCTAGATTTTAATTAATGGTCTGTGTTAGCTAGTAGCCAGTCGAGACACTTGGATAACAAAGAGACAAACTTACTCATATATCCTATACCGGCTCTGTAGGATATCAAATCACGTTCTTCACAAGCATTCATTTTCCATGAACTTGTTCCAGTAAGTCTACTAGTGCAGTAGTCAACATGCTTTTTTAAACACTGCTAGCTACCAAAGGGTATAAACCGAGTTAAAGAGCCAGGCTAGCCACAGGTAGTCCTGGGCAATTTCCATGCAAACTGAAAATTGGACGAGGAATTGTGTTGGATTAAACCATTTACATTTAGCAATTAGAGTGCCACCTGGAAATGATGGATTCATTCATCATGTCACGGGCAGAAATTATTTTGGAGGTCTCTGTTTTTTCCCCTCTTAATCTCCCATAAATATCATTAGGTCTAGTGAGGGAAATTAGCTTTATTTGTTATTAAAATATGATGAGGAGGACTTGGACAAATGGCCTTCCTTTCCTGCTCGAAGTACGTTGAAACTGCATCTTTAACGGCCCAATTTTCAACATTTCCTGGGCGAGAGACCTCAGGATCCCCATAAAAACAATTTGCTGGGCTACAGCCCCTGATCTTCTGCACTTCTAGTGACACCCCTGGTCTTCACCATAGCAGCTGTAAACTTGAGCACTCTGCAAATTGACATGTTATAAGGGGTTATAAACTATTTATAACATCTCATCCTAACTAATAGATCTATTTCACACAGGAAATACCTCATAATGTTCTAATGTCTCACAAAATTACAGTTTAATCCATTACACACTGAAGTTTTAAAGAAATACTGAAGTTTTATTTCTTGATAATGGTACTGATGGCAATGTGTCAGTTTATCAGTAGTCGTCTCTATCTTTGTAAATTATTAACAGGCTTTGTCTCACAAACACTTACTCTATCTCTCTCTCTCTCTCTCACACACACACACACACAAACACACACACACACACACACACACACGTACACACATGGACTATCCATGCCTGATAGAAGGGTTAAGGTTTCCTGAGGACAAAGCTCAAACCCCTACTGTACCTACCCCACCCACAATGAAAGAGCGACAATTGGACTGCAGAGGTGTGACCTTACTTGACCTGGCATTAGGCCAGACACTTGACTTGATCTATAAAGGTATTTAAAGTCTTTCTTTTTCCCATGCCAGTTCAACCATCAGATGCTGCTATCATATTACATCTTTCCATTTATCTAGTTTTCGAACAGTTATTTGTGTCTCCACAAGACAAAACTTTAATTATGAGATGAGTCATTGAGACGTCTGGCTGAAGCGCCTCAGGATGGAGCCATTACCAGCACTAGGCCTGGGAAATAACATGATAAACAATCGGTGCAATAAAAATCTGATTAATGCCACTAATGATTTCTCTTTGCTTCGTATAAAAACAAGATAATAAACTAATAAGACTAATCATCAAATGTTCCTCCACTTTAGTAATTGAAAAAAAAAGCAGAATATTGTGGAGAGACTGGAGATATACAGAATGGAGAGGCCAGAAGATCTAAACTCTTTCTGACAGCCTTGTGGTCACCATGGACAACGCAGGGAGGATCCATACATTGCAAAGTGATGATGAGGATGAGTCTAGGGCTCAGGGAAACGACGAAGAGTAGCTGACGGAGCTCCCCTGGAGATGCAGGCTTCCTATTGGACGGGATGAGAGGCCTCAGTCTCCGTGGTAAGAGTCGGAGGAGCTGGCCTTTAAGTGAGATGTCAATGTCTACCGACCGAGCTGACTCTGGTAATTAACCATGGATTTCCTCAGTGTGTTTTATTGGGCAGAACGTCTAAAAGCAATCAGTTCTCTACTAATCATACAATAACACATTTTTAAAACTATTTTAGTAAATGATTTTAGTAAATGAGGAAGTTTGTACAGTCATCTTCAACATGTCTGTACCAACAATGGTAATTAGTTCAAATATTCTGTCCCATTTTCCAGATTTATTCAACTTGCTCTTGCGTCTTACGGCACTTAAAGTGTTGTTCATTTCTCTCCTTGAATTGCCCTCAAAGCATTAATCTGCCACTGCAATGGAGCAACTTTGTCATGAACCAATTTACGTGTTTCCTCATGCAAGGTTGGGAAAAACACAACGGCTGGAAATCAATGGCGTATGAAATAATAGCTCATCCTTCCAGTGTCTACGATGTAAATGGCCTGGCAATATAGTGCAGACGAAATGCTGGCAACGCTCCGACACCCCAGGCAATGTTCCTCTTACCACCAGGAAGGCGGCAGACTGTTGCTAAATAATCATATCTTAAACATGGCTTCTGAGAGCTCATAGAAGCAGTGTGTACAGTACGTATGTGTGTGGGCGGGTGGGGGTGGTGGTGATGGGGGGTGGGGGGCAGTGTGTATATTTGTGTTTGTAAGCATGTGTGGTGGGGGGCAATGTGGTGGTGGTGGGGGATTACCTAATCTTCCCAAGACGTCTCTTGTGAAATCAAGCAACTTAGCACAAAGAGCCAACAGAAGAGGCCTTTTGTGTGTGTGTGTGTGTGTGTGTGTGTGTGTGTAATCATTTGCAATGATAATTTCAGCGTTGCTTGGTTATTTTCCATTGGCGTAGCCACACACACACACACACTCACACAGCATGGTCCATTTTTCACCAGACGGCAAGTTTTTACTCTTTTTAATTCACTCACCTCCCGAGGACGTCAGAGTTTAATATGTTTCATCAGGAGTCTTTATGGCACTGGCCTTCCCTCTAAAACTAATGGATTGAGTCTGCTTCAATGAAAAGTCTTAAGCCTCTGGGCTGAATAGCAGACACTATATACACCAGCAGGTGAATGCTAGGAGACAGGCAGACAGACAGAAAAGTTTCTTATTTTAAAAGATTATGATTTCCAATACTCCCAACCCCTTCGCCGCCCCCCCTTCCCAGACAGGGTTGATGGCAAGCTGTGAGGAGGAAGGCAATGTATCGGAAACAATCCCTCACACCTCATCGACACGCCGTTGAGTGAAGGGCCAGCTATTGCCCATCACATCATTTTCACCATTTCCTCTGTCATACTCTCTCAATTATGTGAGCCCCCCTCTGAGTAAATAATATATGCCAGAGGTCAGTGCATATAATGGACTGCTCCGAGCCCTGGGATGTCCACGACTCTCGTCGGTGTGATGTGATTATATATGTCACATATGACCAGTAGATAATTACAGGCCCATCACCGTCTGCCGTATAGGCGATCATAAGGACTAGAGCAGATGTATATAATTGTCAATCAGCGAAACAAAGGAATCCAATTAGACCTCCATGTCTGTGGAAATAGCCGTGTTAATTATGCGAGCTAGGCTGTTTTAGCTGTCATACTGAAACAACAGTCATTAGGGTCTACTCTTTTGCTTCAATTAGCAATGCTTTTTTTGGGGGTGGGACATATTTTTTTGGTGTGTGTTTTTTTTTTTTGGTGTGTTTTTTTGTGTTTCTTGGCATAAAAGGATGGATGGCTAATGATGAAGAGTCATCTGTAGAATCTGTGGATGGCTAATGGCTGTAAAATGAAAAATGACTTCTAAATGTGTGTTCTCTCTCACTTTATCTCTCAACCTTTGTGTATCTGTGTGTATGTGTGTGTGCGTGTGTGTATGAAAGACAGTTGTATGTCTTCATGTTTTGCCATTTTGTGTGTTCGAGTGCTTTATTTTAGTCAAAATGTCTGACTTTGTTTTCACAATTAATCAAATTTACTTTTCATGTCCTTTTGTCAACTGGGTTCAAACAAAAACATATATTTTTCCTTTGGTGTCATTATTGCGTATCACACAATGTACTTTGAGAGATACTGTAATACACTTAGGATGCAGGAGGACTGCTTTTGAAAACCACATTGATGTATAAGCTGAAATTTGAAGGAACTGACACAAATGAGCTCCAGTCAATGATGTGGGTCTCTGTGTGTCTGTCTGTGTGTGCGAATGTATGTGTCTGTGTGTGTGTGTCTGTCTGTCTGTCTGTCTGTCTGTCTGTCTGTCTGTCTGTCTGTCTGTCTGTCTGTCTGTGTCTGTGTCTGTGTCTGTGTGTGTGTGTGTGTGTGTGTGTGTGTGTGTGTATGTGTGTGTGTGTGGTATGTTGTGTTGTGTATTACGTTATCAGAAGGTCATCAGAGGATGCCAGCACTCACTCTGAAGTCCACAATTCACTTTCAAAGAAGGAAATGCAATAAATTATGGTTGGCAAGTACATTATGCAGTGTGTGTGTGTGTGTGTGTGTGTAGGACAGAGACAGAGTCTCTGAGTGTACATCATTATGCTGTCTCCCTGTGTGTGTGTGTGTGTGTGTGTGTGTGTGTGTGTGTGTGTGTGTGTTGCGTGCATCTCTGTGTGTATATCTGTGTGTTTGTCCCTGCATATTTCCTTGTATGTGCATTCTGCGCGTGCTGTCGCTGACTGCTTTGGAGAGTGGGCCAAGGCGTAAGAGAAACAGAATCCTAATTGCCTGATTAAGTCTTAGACTGTGACCGTCTGAGGCTAATGTTTGGTGCCAATTGATATTCAGGGCGCATAATATGTCTTTATGGAGGCCTCTGACGTAACAGATGGGAGAAGTGGAGCAAAAAGATCTCTGAAGTTTCAAAGCCAGACTGTGCATGACAAGAAAACAAGGAGCCATGCATTTTCCTTTTGTTAGACATACATGGAAAAAGGACAATTATGTATGACAATTCCAGCATGTTTTTTTGTTTGAGAGCTTCAAGTCATTATGAAGATGTCCAAAGGAATAACATATTCCCTGCAGCAATTCCTTGAATCTTCTGTTTGTGGGTTTGAAGAACAAATTTGTCTAGAAACGCAGAACTGCATTTCGTTGTCTTTGTACTCTGCACAATGACAATAAAGTTGCATCTGATCTAATAGTAACAGTAGTAGTATGATAGTAGGATGCAGTAGCATGCTAATAATAGTCATATAGGTAATTAAAGCCACAGCCACCTTCCACTCCAGAGACCCTTAGTCTGGTGGCAACCCAGTGAGTGTGTGGGTGTTATTGGTGTTCTGTTGTCGATATGAGTAGCTCCTTCGCTCTCCCCCTGCCCTCTCCTCCGCTCTGTTGCTTAGCGCTGTGTGCAGCCTTTGAAGTGGCGGGAGTACACCGTGTTTGATATGAGGACATTCAATCTTCCTCAGTCCTCTGCCTCCTTTGATTTGGTTACGCCAGGCTCCACCTTATCAAACCAGTGGGCAGCCGAGGAAGTAATGTTCTCCAGCCCTGATCAAATCCCCCCTCCCCTCCCCTCCCCCTCTCAAAAGAGCCATTTCCGCCTGCTGCCGATGAAAGCAATACATCATGGTAATTGGTTGATATTAAAGGGTGTTTTAAGGTAACGGAGTGAGCGGGGGGGGCCTGGCGGCTGAAGGGAAAATGAAACACTCGAGTAGAAGGAGGAAGTGAGGCAGAACATATCCTGTGTCTGAGGAAAAGGGGGAAAAATACTCAGAGCAATAAAGAAACACACACTGAATAGACACAATGCACATTCTACAGTACAGTATATTCAAAGGAAACAACTGCTGAGTGTAATCATGTACTGTACAAGGAAGCACCATCAATCCTACATGTGCATATACCTGTTGTTTTAGTAAGTTTGTAAGGAAGCTGGTGTTTATTCAGGCTTTTATTAAGCCTTTAAATGTTAAGTGGTGGATAATTATTAGCTGGCTGCTTGATTGGTTTTCGGAGTAGAGGAATTCATTAGTGGGGCTTTAATTACGGTAGCACCTGGAAGGTGGCCTGTAGCTGCAGAGGAAGTTGTGGGTAGTCGAGTCCAGAGTCGTTTTTTATTCGCCCCCTCAGAGCCTCAAGCCACCTCCCGTTCTCTGCACTCTCACTACATAAACGTCTTTGGGTTAGGAATACAGGACACTCAGGCACGAGCAGTTGTGCCATCCTCCGCTTTTACACACTCTCCCTATGAACGTCTATGGGTTAGTATGGATACTCAGGCACGAGCAGTTGTGCCATCCTCAGCTTCTCCACCCTACATGAACGTCTTTTGGGTTAGCAATACAGGATACTCAGGCATGAAGAGTTATGGCATCCGTGGCCTAATGGTTAGGGAATCGGACTTGTAACCACGATGGTTTGATCCTGGTGGGAGAAATGTGGGTGGGGGGAGTGATTGAACAGTGCTTTGCTACATCCATGAATGAGTTGCCCTTGGCCAAGGCCCTTAACCCCCAACTGCTGGTTTGGTGTCGGATCAAGGGCTGCCCACTGCTAAGCATTTGTGTGTGTGTGTGTGTGTTCCTGGTGAGTTCACTGCTCCTAGTGTGTGTTTGAGTGTGTGAGTGTGTATACTACCACCGGATGGGTTAAATGCAGACAAAATTTCCATCAGGACAAATAAAGTAACTTAAAGCAACACTTGCTCTCAGGGTCCCCCTACAGTTGAGAAGCACAATAATATACAAACTACATATGTGTTATAATGTAGCTCTGATGATTGGGACAATATACAGTAGAGATAATGCACTGACTTTAGTCTGTTCCTACCAGACCAGCAGAGGTGCCTGTTCACCCTATTAAGAATGTGCCATCACAATCCTTTTGGACACGTTATTTTAAGGTAAAAACCTTTTAAAAACTCTTTAAGGAGCCTTTAATTTGCCAAAAGGCCTTTGGCATTTTAGTTTTAACACATAAGGGCGTGGGGACAGATGCAGGCACTTTGGTGTCTGACATTCTTTTTAATGAACAAACTTGCTGCTTTGGTGGTCTGAAAGAGCATGTGAAACTTTCGCTTGCTAGTCGAGCACTCCAACAGAAGCTCAGGAGGAGTATAGCAGAATTATCCGAGCCTACAGCACCAGTCCCTTATCAGGTGACTAATTCTAGCCTACCTGTCCAGGTCTGATGGCTCAGCTCAGCCCCCCTCACACCTTCCATTTTCCGTGATTAGGAATAGCATAGGGGTGCACACCTGGATCCTTCTCGACTCCCACTTGTGCAGTGGACCATAGATATTAGAAAGCTAGATACCGCATGTCCGTCAATTTCTATTAGGAGGCATAGCATAGGCTTAGCATCATACCTAGCGTGGATCAGGAACTCATGGATTCCACTATCAATCTCTTTCAGAACAGCATCGGAACGTGGGAATAACATTAGTTGGAATAAGACAGTCATGGCCATTCTCATCGTCAGCATCATATTTCTGCAGAGGTATCAGATTGCTGTTTGATGATACACTCCTTTACCATGAGCAAACAGGGCATATATACGTTTATCATGTACTGCTGTCACATACTAGCCTGGGAATGCCCATACCAATTTACAGCAAATTTAGGATTTGCTCTGCAGGTCTGTCTGGCCACAAGGCCACTGAAGCCCTTTAGTGTCCCAAAAAGGCACAAGCACACAAATGCAATCGTAAATACGGCTTGGATGTGTATTTCTTTGAAACTGAGTAAACTGCATTTAAAACCGTCGTTAACAAGATTGCTACACTTCTGTAACAATTTCGTGAGAGTTCAATGCACCAATTTAATCACTTTAAGCAGTTTGATTTCTCTGCTAGTCATCCCCATGCTGAAGGTTAGAGTTCAATGAGGCTCTTCCAGACGCACTCCGAACTGAGAAGGGTGTGGTGTGAACGAGGGTAGTCATACTCTGGTCTCTCTTGAGCTACCCCACCTTTTCTGTCAGTGCTGTATTTCTCTCTTTCACCACCATAGAGAGTATATGGCTATTCCAACGCAATGCAATTGCCAAACAACATGTGTTACTTTTCTGCATCTTCTTTCCTGTGGATGGTTTTGAGATCTAGGTTTAATTTAATGGATTTATCATATCAAAGAGATGTTGCTTTGCTTAATACTCATTCAGCAGTCTATCAGAACTGGATGTAGATATTCATTGTTTTTGCTTTGTGCCCAAACACTCCATAAGTGGGTTGCATATGAAACTTGCTGTCAGGTCAGATCTGTTTCACGCGCCATCTCTTTGACACCTCTGCATCATCTAGCACACATACAGTACTTCCTGGCATTTGCTATCCAGCTGGAACACTGTGTATTGTCTCAGATCGTGATGTTTACTGCTTCAACCTCCTCTCGCCTCAACCCTGACTCAGCTTTGCAACACCTACACTCAGGAGATGTTCTAAGGTACGATGATCTCATTTTTGCCACGAGGTGAAATGATCAAAGGGACATTATATAATGTCTTTCTCAGATATGTTACTCATTTTTTTGTTTTGCTTTTATTTATTATTATTTTTTGGAGGTTTGTGCATATTACAATGGACACAAACTTTTGGTATTACAAAAGGCATTCCATATTTGTTAAGTTGGTAGAGGCACTGCATGTATTTGGGATTACCAATAAGTATGTTACCAATCTGACCGTGACAAAGGACGATGTACTGACAGTGGATTTAATTCATTGGCGTGTCATTGCAAAAAAAAAATATGGAGCTCATTTTAATTGGCAAAACACCAGTTTCTGTCTTCTCGGCAAGAAAAAGTAAAATCGCTAACTGAACAGATTTAAAAAAAACATGCTTTTTAAAAGATATGAACATTTTCTAGGAGTGTTTCCCATTTCAAAGGGGAGAGAGTCTAGACTAGATTTGAATTAATATTACTTTATCATTCCATTAGCGGGAAATGTCATTACACACCCATATGTTGCACAAAGCTGATACAGTGATACGACATCCAGCTCAGTGGGCAGATTGAGTGGAGTCCAGAGAGGCCTACTGTGCTGAAAAGCCCCCTTTATCCACTCGCTGGGACACACACTCACACACACACACACACACACACACACACACACACACACACACACTCGTGCCCTTGGCACTGGTAATGCCAGCTCAGACGACAAAAGTGCGGAGCCAAACAATCATGCAAAAGTCCGCCGTTCATCTGGCTTTGGCCAGCACACCTCATTAAAGCGTCCACTCATCCTCCCGAGCCTCCCCGTGGTCTGTTTGTCTCTTCTGTGCCGTGCCACGGGGCTGTCCTGTCCTGTCCTGTCGGGCTAACTCAGGCTTGCACTGTGGAGTCAGACTGGATGCCATGAGCCACGCTGTCTTGATTTTTTCCCCTGTTGAAAGAGAGATAAGTGTGTGTGTGTGTGTGTGTGTGTGTGTGTGTGTGCGTGTGTGTGTGTTTGTGTGTGTGTGTCTGTATGTGTGTGTATGTGTGTGTGTGTGTGTGTGTGTGTGTGTGTGTGTGTGTGTACGTGTGTTTGAGTGTGTGTATGTGTGTGTGTGTGTGTGTGTGTGTGTCTGTTAGCTCACAGACTCCTTTTGCCCTTGGATTGGTTTGACGGGTTATGTTAGGCGCTGTGGGATGCTGTTGCCTGGCAGTAGAGTGATACTGTTTGACTGACTGAACTTGATGTTTTTATGGGCTTTCTTTATGGCCTGTGGACTTCTCCTGAGAGGGATTTCCGTTTGTTTTCCAAACACTTAAAGTACAGTAAAGCACAGTGTACTGTAGGCCCATAGTTGTTACCGATATTATGTCTAATGTCTGTTGAATATCACACTTCTATTAATAGAGCATTATTCCACAATGATAAACAAGGTGTTTGAAGGTGTAATAAAGATGAAAATTGTAAAAACATTGATGATTCATCTGCTAGGTCTTTGCCGACTTTTTGATATGTCGCATTATGTATTTTAGCATAGTGTAAAAACCCATCTGTTTTGGTTAGCATTGTCACTGTGACTTGACGTCATCAGTTGACACTACTGCAGTGCCCGTACTGTACAAACAACGTTTTCCAAGAAACTTGTTGCCCAATTACGTTGATGCAGGTAGATTGTGTTAGATTGGTGATGATGTAGAATGAGGCCCGTGCAGTTAGTAGGGCTTTTTACTGTCTTTGCAAAGTCGCAAGTTCCATGAATGGCAACATGTGAGTTTGTCAGCGAAATGGGCTTTTTTGTTTCTATGCCGGAGTAAGTGAGAGTGAGAAGGGGCGTGGCTAGAGTGTGGAGAGCGGGGGAATTGTGGTATTGCGGTAGAATTGTATTTTGCTTAATTTAACGATATCTCACGCATGTCATTAGCGATACCTGTGTCAAATTGTAGGTCAGTCGGATGAGCGGTTCGAGAGTTATGCGTGTAACACACAGACAGACAGACAGAGTGATACACAGACAGACGTTTCTTGCGTTAATAGATAGAAGATATGGATAACATAGTTTTAGTAGTTTATTAGCCTGGCTAATGAGACGTGGTCTGGGAACCAAGCATTCATTTTCTCGTATTTGAACGAATCCCCAAATCTGTTTATTGGGCGCCACGGATGTCTATCAAATGCGTCTGTGCATAGCTCATCATCGTCTTGCTTGCTTGCTTTGGTCTGTGATTGGTCCCCTATCTGAGGCAAAAATGAAGGCGGTCGTTTCCAGGCTGCCTTAGCAGCGTGAATCAAATTGTGCGCAAGGCAGCATGGGAACACCCAGGCTAGTAGCTTATGGCAATAGTGGGTATAGTACACTCTCTCTGCTGCATCGTCTATGCTTGTGTCCCTCGTGTGACCTGATGTGTCTCTCAGTGTGCACAATGATACGGATCCCAACTCAAATCCATTTCTTTCTCTTAGCATGCAAGGCAGAGGGACACCCCTAGGTGCTCAGTGGCCACGTGGCTCGTCCCGCCTCCCCGCTCCTAAGCCACCGAAATCTAACCCAGGCCCACGCACACGCTCAGTCATCGCAAGCTGCGGCACCCTGCAAGGTAATAGCCATCTATTTTCAGCTGGGCACCGGCCCCCTTCATCTTCCCATAGGCAGAGAAATGATACCGTGGCTAACTGATAATGTCGACGTTACATCTGTCCTGATGACTTTATGCTCTCCCACAACGTCATTCTTTATTTTATTTATTTTATTTTTTTTTTCTCTTGCCTTTCTTGATATTGGTCCCCTTTTGCTTAAGCCTGTATTTACTGGCTATTTCTAGCGCTGGCTGATTTAAACTCATATCTTAGAGCTGCAGTGGAAGGCAATTCACAGCATGCGGCATTAGCGCTCAATCATCATGACAAAAACAGCCATGATTTTCTTCCCCACACCTCCCCTCACTGGCTTGGCATTTTGACTGGTGAAATCTTTCTCTTTCTCTCTCTCTCTCTGCTTCGCTCCCTCTCTCCATCTCTCTCTCTCTCTCTCTCCCTCCCTCAGTCCATCTATCTCCAGAGGTCCTTAGAACTGCATCATTTCTTGATGGGCAAGATATGCGCAAGGGACATAAATTCAGCCCTGAAAACAGGTATTGTTAACTAGGCCCTGGGAACATTCATCACCACGAGAACAGTTTACAAATGGAATCCTTTTCTTCCACGACATGGACACTGTTTTGTCATAATTGGATTCTCCCTGCCGTTGCGTATGTAGGCTATCTTCTGAGGTGCGGGGTGTACACTGCAAGTAATTTGTCAGATGCCAATTCAAATCAAAGTCGTGCTTAATCACATTATTTGCTTGCATCTCTGTTTTTTTGTGAGGAGATTAACATTCAAATGGGATCATCGAGGATTTGATTTCCTTTTTAGGTTTGCTTTTTCAGACTGTCAACATTTCCAGAGTCACAAAACCCACATCTGTGAGGAATGGTGTAAGGCATGTGAATCAGCAAAGACATCCTAATGCTTCAGGGATTTAGGAGTGCTTTTTGTGCCGTTAATTGTGATATTTCTTCTCCAAGAATTTGACATGGAATGTGTATGTATGTGTGTGTGTGTGTGTGTACAGTATATGTATGTGTGTGTGTGTGTGTGTGTGTGTGTGTGTGTGTGTGTGTGTGTGTGTGTGTGTTTTTTTGTACACGCTCGCGCATACAGTAATGTATGCATTGTGTGTTGAAGTGGTTCAAACATTACTGCTGCCAGTGTAGCCTTGGAATAGATGTGATGTGACCTAGCTTATCTCTCCGCTGTGCAATTTGATGTCTCCTGTCATGGTAAGAGTATGACACTGGCAACTGGCAATTTCTTTAAACAATCTTTCACCAATCTTCAACAAGATGAAAGAGCCAATGTGCACAACCTGCCTGCCACTATTATCTCAAGTGCTGTATGTGCTGTGGAGTATCACATAGTGTAGGCCAAATACTATACATGCATTACAGGCCACTGCTTAGTAATGGCTTTTCAAGCAAAACAACACCAGGTTCTGTGTGAGACAATGAGACTCATCCCATCACCTTCTGGAGTTTCAAACTTCCCTTCCCATGGGAGGTGTGAAAATGCAATATTTAACTTGAACCTGAAAAACAGAGTAGAAAGATTCCAATTACGGTACTCTCGTTTTAGTGGAACACAGAAGAAAATTAATTCTGGAGAATGTTCAAAAGAGTAACAAGCATGCAATTATTCTTTCTTTCTGTTTCAGTTCTGTGAGAAGGTAGTTGATATGTGGACTCATTAGCCAATCATAGTGCACCTCTCCCTTCCTTCCCCCTGAAGCAATATTTCAATGGGCTGGAATGGTTTGCTTTTTATCTTAGCTGCTATGTGTGTGTGTGTGTGTGTGTGTGTGTGTGTGTGTGTGTGTCCTATTTACACGCAGCAGCCAGCTGTGTATGCGGCAGGTGGAATACATGTGTAAGGATCCCGTCTTGTCTTGTTTTTCTTGGCTAGTGTTTCTTCCATCATGTCTGCTCCTCTTGTGTCTTCCTGTTTGCTTTGTTTACTTCCTGTGTCCTGTTTCATGTGCTCCTTTGTTTACCCTTTCCATTCGCTCCTGTTCTGTTATTCTTGTCTCCGCCCCTCACCTTTCTCCAATCATCAGTCCTGTTAATCCCTTGTTACATGTAAGTTCAGCTAGTACCTGTTTATTGTTTCAGTGTCTTCATCTGCATCTTGTTACCCCTGTGTATTTAAACCCTCTGTCTACCCTCAGTCTTTGTTGGTCATCAGTTATATTGTGGTGTTGTTCATGTGGTTTGTTAAGTAAAGCCTTGCCTTGCCTTGCCTTGCCTTGCCTTGCCTTGCCTTGCCTTGCGTTTGGGTCTGACATTCCCTGCAAAACCGTGACAACATGTTTGTTTCATTTGTCTTCATTTTAAGGACAAATCAGCCATTTTTAACACGTGTTAACAGTGTTTTTAAGTGCTTACAGATTGTGGGGGCGTGCACTAATCTGTTCCTCCTGACAGACTCAAAATATCATAACAAGTTCTGTGCAACATGAAGATGGCACCACTGTGCGTGTTCAACCCAAAAATCGTGAAAGAACAGCATGAATCCTGTGTTTGTCTGAGGGAGTAGCGAGTAGCTGGTTCTCTGTTTTGTTTCAATGTCAACAGAAGTGACATTACCCAACATCGCTTAGAGCGCCTTTAATGAATTTCAGAAAGCAAAATGTCAAAATTACTATAATTATTGGATGCCCTCACCTCAGTAGAGTGTGTGAAAATACCACTCAAGTCACACAGTGAATCACAGACCTGACATCACCCACTAACACACACACACACACACACACACACACACACACACACACACACACACACACACACACACACACACACACACACACACACACACACACACACACACACACACACACACACGTCTCAGTGTTACTCATCACTCACAGGGGAAACATGAAGGTGTGTTTCAAACTGACAGCATGGGATGTGATTCTTCCCATGTCAAGGTGACAGCTTTCCCAGGTAACCACTAGCAACCAGAAATATCATCAGATGACAGTTAATTTAATTCTCTCTCTTTCTCTTCCACTCTTGCTCTCTATTTGTGGTGTGTGTGTGTGTGTGTGTGTGTGTGTGTGTGTGTGTGCG
>NC_085006.1:26559448-26564448 GCF_963854185.1 Sardina pilchardus
CTGTTGTGCTGTTGTGACTGGTTGCACTGCTAACTTTAAATGCTAGGGGTGCTCGCTTTTGGATTTTCATCCAGGGACGGTAGCACTTTATAATAACCATCCGTTATAAATGGTTAATTGATGCTTTATTTTGCAACTATAATCAAACATTTAATAACTTAATAATCATAAATTAATCATTTGTAGATAACAATCAATGGTTACTAAACACATAACTTACACATACTTTATTATCAGCTTATGAAAAAAGAAACAATTTATTTATATATCACATACTAAAAGATATCTGTTTAGTGATAACTTGATTTCAGTTTATTTTATATTAGTAAGCTACATTATTATTGCAAATATCATATTATTAATAATGATATATTGAGTTATTGTTAATGATTATAATGTTGATTGTAGGCCTTTCCATAGCCATATCCTCAACGCCTATGCCTATTACTTAGGTGGATTAACTATTGAACTATAAATGATGTTCTATGGATTAACAGCTAGTTGGAAAAACAATTACAATATCTGTTTTTCAGATGGCTATGATAAAGTTGGGTCTTAGTCATTTATTTGTTAGTAAATCATTTGTAAACTATCTAAAAATGCAAATATCATTCATTGATGGGAAATGACTTCCATCAAACCTTTTTTGGAGAAGAATTTGGATGGCTATTATAAAGTTGCATCTTAGTATTTTACATGTTAATAAACAATTTGTAAATTATCTAAAAATGGCAATCAATAACTGGAATGCAAACCATCTATGAACACAATGTTTATTTGAAGTTTCACCAAAACATTTATGAAAGTTGACAAAACAATGATGGACAAAATGGACAACTTCTGTTTTTTTCTTGGCAATGTCGTGGAGTAGCCTAAGCGACCCATTGCTATGTTTTCTGGCTAGCCATTCATTCAGGCTAACAAGTCTTCTCCTCTGCAACTGCCATCGTCGTCGATAGGGTTACAGGCGATTTAGTTTCACCATCTAGTTTCCTGATCTTCCCCGACCTTGTAAAATGTCTACTTTTTCTTTTTAATATTTCTTGTCTAAGATAAATGACAATGAAATGTAATTATATGCTTAATTCCTTCTCATAAGTCCACATACTTCGAGATCATGTCACTAGCAACTTGTTAACAACAACATAACCTGACGAAAAAGGAAAGTTTAGTCACCCTCAGACGTAGTTTCCTGAATTCATTGACTTCAAAATAAGAGTTTGAGATCCCTCTCTTTGGGCTTGCAACTTGCTAGGTTGATTTATAATTTGTACATTTTATAATTCATTGCATATTACTGGAAACCAACCATGGTAAAAGGAGGCTGATAAAATTATGGCAATACAGTATAATCGGTCAATGCTTGTATTTTGTATATTGACGTTTCCCTCCACCCCATTGGTGCTAGCTTCACAGCTACCAATTCACTTCTTTTCTGGCGCGTATTTTATGGCACAAACTGGACAGAGAAATGATATTTCCTTATGGAATCAAAATGCCTGCTTTAGCAAGGGAGGTGCAACTAATTGAAAGTAAAAAGAATTTAAAGAAGCTTATGAAATAGCTGCAGAGGAGAAGACTGATTTAGAAAGATTAAATGCAACTGGCTTGAAAAGGAAACAGATGCGTGTTTGGGATGCTTGGTGTGAAGCACAAAATATGTCTGTCTGTTCTAGTGGAAAAAAAGGACAAGACAAGCTGGTAGCCTACCTCTCATCGTCCACAATATTAGAACAGGGACCTTAGTTTTAAGTGATGAATGGCGGTGAGCCTATCGTCAGCTACTGCCTGCATTTGGGTATGAGTATGTGAACCTGACACACAGTCAAGCATTCGTCAATGCAGATAGGCTACAAGTTGCCACACAGCACATCGAGAGGGCCTGGCGGAGTTAGCATACAAGGAGAACATCTCAAGACGCAGGGGGAATCGGACACCTGACTTGCTAAAGTCGAATGATCGCAATGGTCCACTCTGGGTCGCCTACTCCACGACATTGCCAAGAAATGTAAAAATAAATTGTTCATTTTGATGTAGCCTAGGCTAATGTTTTCCATTATCAAATTGTCATGATCATTTTGTTTTGTCAACTTTCAAAACTGTTTTGTTGACTTCAAATAAACATGTTCATAGATGGTTTTCTCTCCAGTGATTGTCATTTTTAGATAATTTACAAATTGTTTATTAACATGTAAACGACTAAGATGCAACTTTATAATAGCCATCCAAAAAAGGTTTGATGCCGTCATTCCCATCCATTAGGCTAATGATATTGACATTTTTAGATAGTTTACAAATGATTTACTAACAAATAAAAGACTAAGGCCCAACTTTATCATAGCCATCTGAAAAACAAATATTGTAATTCTTTATCTAACTAACTGTTAATCAATAGAACATCATTTATAGTTCAATAGTTAATCAATCTATGTAATAGGCATAGGCGTTGAGGATATGGCTATGTAAAGGCCTACAATCAACATTATAATCCTTAACCCGTTTAATCCCAAATTTTTCCCAGACATGAAAATATCAAAATCATGTGTCTTGAGTAACCCTTTGAAGTAATCAATTACTATTTTTTAAAATTTTAATAAAAAAGTGGGTGAAAAGGAGTGTTTTATTTCCGGTCACAATTGTGACCGCTAGGCAACTACAGAGTCAGATTTTGGGGATTTTCTCTTTTTTTGATACATTTCTTTGTCCAATCATCTAATTTCCAATAAATTCCAAACAGAGATGATATGGGGACATTGTCCCAGGTCTGTTATTTACATTTAAATGTGTATCACAATACAGTACTCAACATTGCCTCTGCAATTCTCTACTATATTCTAAGTGTGCCGATTTTTACATAGAGAAGCCATTATATCACACTATTATACATAGCTATTGTAATAGCTGATTTTCTATGCTGTTCTTTATCTTAATTTTACTTTCAGTCATTACCTGCACATATCAGATCTAACTGACTGTCCAGATTTGATAATCATACCTCAAAAACAGTAAATCATTGTCCTCATTGACTACTATTTTACATATGTCACATATACAAACTAGGTGGTGGGGGGTATAATCAACTCGCCAGTCAGCCTGTTAGAGGCATAATGCCTAAATGTACAGTATGCTGAGACCAGCAATAGACATGAACAACCTTACCATGTTTACATAGAAAAGCCATTATATTATCTATATCAACTATATACCACAATGCAACAACCACCACATGTTGCAAAAAGAGATGTCGTTTGTCTGTTTATTATTGTAAATCAAGTTTTTAAGCCAAGTATACTTGCGTACACAAGAAATTTGGTTTCTGCATTTATCCCATCCGTGAATTAGTGAACACACATGAAGTGACATCCTAAATTACCTGGTCCCTTTGCTCCAAAGGCCTCATATTCATAAGGCTCTATGTCCCCAGTGTCCTATATCCTGGGACCTATGCTCATTCGGGTATCTACTATGTGCTTTATAATGCTGGAGGACCCTGGAAACATACAATGCTTGACCTGGAGAACACAGGACCCCTGTCCCTGATCCCAAATAACCCTGAGGAGCATAGGAGCCTGCTCTGACCTCAGTTATTGGCCTAATCTAGTGTCAGAACGGTGTGATATCCATTATATTGCTCAATTTAATTCATTTTACTACTGGATTAAGTAAGGTTCTAAATACATAATAGGACACAGTCTGTAACATGGACATACAATAGTGTCAGGACAGATTGATGAGACAATTATTTTTGATCACATGAAGCTGTGCTTATGGTTTGTCTGCCTGGCCCCTGTGACATAGGCCCTTTACTGTGCATAAGTGTGTGTGTTGGGGGTGGGTTGGGGGGCTGTTGGGAAAGGGGTGGGGAATATATTTTCTGGTAAGGTTGTTCATGTCTATTGCAAGTCTTTGCATACATTCAGCCAATTTGCCTTCAACAGGCTGACTGGCGAGTTGATTACAAACCCCACCACCTGTGACATATGCAATAGGAATATATAGGAATATAGTCAATGGGGACAATTATTTACTGTTTTTGAGGTATGATTGTAAAATCTGGACAGTCAGTTAGATCTTATATGTGTAGGGCATTACTGAAAGTAAAATTAAGAAAAAGAACAACATAGAAAATTAGCTATTACAATAGCTATGTAGAATAGTGTGATACAATGGCTTCTCTATGTAAAAATCGGCACACTTAGAATATAGCGGAGAATTGCAGAGGCAATGTTGAGTATTGTATTGTGATACACATTTAAATGTAAATAACAGACCTGGGACAATGTCCCCATATCATCTCTGTTTGGAATTTATTGGAAATTAGATGATTGGACAAAGAAATGTGTCAAAAAAAGAGAAAATCCCCAAAATCTGACTCCGTAGTTGCCTAGCGGTCACAATTGTGACCGTCTTCATGTTCACTCATGCTATGAGAACGCTGAACAAAGTTCACATATTTCATTTGCATCCCTCCATACTAGACACCTTAAAGATTATGTGTACCCAAACTCTTTGCCCTATTTTTACATAAACATACTTTTCTAAGCTTTAGTTTGGGAGCTTTTGGGTGGAAATTTTCTGTTCAGGGTGCAACCAAAACATAAGCAGCTCTGACCATGTGACAAATTACACTACACATTTGGCACTTCACATATTTAATTGAGACCCTTTCAGGTTTCCATTTTTGGGGAAAATGTATTGATACTTCATACAATGACATCTGTAAAGGCACAGAAGCAAAAAAAAAAAATCGGTCACAATTGTGACCGTTGGGATTAAATGGGTTAATAATAACTCAATATGGCATTATAAATAATACAACATTTGCAATAATAATGTAGTTTATTGATATAAAATATATTGAAATCAAGTTATCACTAAACAGATATTTTTCTGTATGTTGTATATAAATAAATTGTTTCTTTTTTCATAAGCTGATAATAAAGTATGTGTAAGTTATGTGTTTAGTAATCATTGATTGCTATCTACAAATGATTAATTTA
>NC_085006.1:26569448-26571948 GCF_963854185.1 Sardina pilchardus
ACAACAACAAGATCAAATGAGTTATTCGTTACACAGTCCGTCTCAACTACAAGCCGTGTGCCTTTTGCAAGGTCCGATTGGCTGATCAGATGCTTAATTATCTCCGCTAATCAGAGATGGATCAGAGCAAGGTGGATGGACACACAGGTTGAGCGGGCAGGATTAACCCTCGCTGGGGATCAACTTTGACTGCTCTGTTCATTGCACACAGAGGTACACACTGAGGTGTGTGATTTTGAACAGTTTGTGTGTGAATGTGATTTTGAATAGTTTGTTCACTATGTTGACTGTCCTTTCCTCTGCTGTACGCATGATGTCTGTGTGTGTGTGTTTGTGTGTGTGTGTGTGTGTGTGTGTGTGTGTGTGTGTGTGCATGTTCCAGGGCGTAGCATTATAAGGTACTGTGCCAGAATAAATAAATAAATGAAAATGTGTGCTTTTCTACATAATGGCTTCAAAAATGACTCATAACTTCAGGCCCAGAGAAGTTCCCTCCTTTATGTCTCGTCGTGCGCATTTCTGTGTGTTTGTGTGTGAAATATTTCTCTCTGCTCTAAGTGTATTCATTGTCTGTGTAGACTCTGTGTGTTCCTTTAGATAGGACAGTGAAGAACGACAGGAACTGAGTGACAGACCGAGATTGAAAATGGCTGATGAATTCCACCCTGGGTCTCCAGGGTCACTCGACACTCCATATATGGTCAGGATGCTGCTGTCTGTCACTGCCACACCTCCCTCCCACTGTATGCGTTTTCATCTGTTTTTTTTTCCCAGAGAGGAGGATGTGGGAGACATTGACAGGAAGTGAGTGTGGGGTGATAGACGGCACGGGAGTGTTCTGGGATGAGACTACACAGGTGTGAAATAGACCTTTCCAGAAGAGTCCTCAGCCTACTGTAGCAGGGAGTGAATCAGATCACATAACAGATCTTGACATATAGTCAAGAATATCTTTTTCTTGCGCTCAATCTCTCTCTCTCTCAATCTCTCTCTCTCTCTATGTGTGTGTGTGTGTGTGTGTGTGTGTGTGTGAAAGGGAAATACATTTCAAGAAAATGAAATAAAAGAACAAAAAGTTTGTGTGTAGAGTAGTTGTTTTGTTTGCCTTCATAGTTCAGCCTCCTGCTGTTTTTGAAAACTAAAAATGTAAACATTTCCTCCATTCTTGTGGAGCCACTTAATTTACTTTCATATTTATGTACAGTATGACCTGTGGGCTTTCTTTATAATATTGTTAGCTTCTCTCTCTCTCTCTCTCTCTCTCTCTCTCTCTCTCTCTCTCTCTCTCTCTCTGCCTGTGAGTGTGTCTGTGTGGGCGTTTGCTGTTGGTGCCTCCAGCCTTTGATAAATGGCTTCCCTGCATGGCCTCTTTGTTTCTGTGCTGATAAAGTTCAGAGGTCTGACATAAATGTCACGCTAAAAGCACTCTCAACACCGCCCCAAATCCCCTTCCTTACACTTCCGCTGTGGCCCTCCACACCGAGCGGCCGCAATCTCGCTTTTAAGGGCCCTGTAAATGACAGCGCGCAAGTGGTCTTAAGAGTGTGTGTTGTTTGTGTGGCGCTGAGCCGCGAGCAATAAATCCAACCCAGCTGGTCATGACAACGCTTTATCCTTGAGGATTGTGGAACAAGCCCGTGGTTCAGAATGACAAAATGGTGGAGTTCTGAATGAATCCTGCCATATTGTCAACAGTGCCGCAATCCGCGCGGATGGTGTGCTTTTCAGGTTTTCCCCTCAGTGTATTTCCATGTCAGCGTCTATAAGTGAGCAGAGAGCATGTGGCTCCCGTTCTCCGACCTACTTTGTGACATGCATTATGAATGATAGTGTCCCTGCCGCTTTCTGTGCTCCTGGCTTGTTGTTTGTGTTCCGCTGGCATCCTGTCTTTGCGCTCGGTGCTATTTCTGCCCGCGCAGGAGTCTCCTCAAACCAGCCTTCTCAAATCTGTGTGACACGGCTGTCCGGAGTAACACCTCCTGCCTAGCTACAGCCCGCGCAACATGTTTCTCTCTCTCACTCTCTCTCTCACCCTCCTTCTCTCCCACTCTCTCTCTCTCTCTCTCTCTCTCTCTCTCTCTCTCACACCCTCCTTCTCTCTCTCTCTGTCTCCTTGCTGCTCTCATTGCATCTATTTTTCATTCTTTAATTCCTCCCCACAATCTCTCCCACTATCTGTTTTTCTCTGGTGCGATTTGTTTCTCTTTGTATATGTCTTTTATTCCATCACTTCTCTCTCTCTCTCTCTCTCTCTCTCTCTCTCTCTTCCCCTCCTCTAGTTCTTGCCTGTTCCTCTCTTCCCCTCCTCCTCCTGCTGTATTTAAGTAAATAGCAGATGATGAGAATGTGCTCTGTGTGAATAATGTCTCCCACGTCTGCGGGAGAAAGTTGAAGTACGAGCGAGCGCTTCCCCGGGCCCTTGACTGTAGGCGGCGAGGTGATATATTGTTTCATTAGAACCTTGGAAATGCATACTGTTCCTTTTTCGCTCTCCCTCCCT
>NC_085006.1:26576948-26591948 GCF_963854185.1 Sardina pilchardus
AGATGCTTTTGTCTAAAGCAACATGACACTATCTGTGTAGCATTAGCAGTATACTTGTCATACTTACATTCTTTTTACAGTACACTTAATTTGTAGTTTCCTTCAAGATAGGTAAACTGTCTGTCTGTCTGTCTATATCTATCTATCTATCTATCTATCTATCTATCTATCTATCTATCTGTCTGTTGGTCTATCTATCTATCTATCTATCTATCTATCTATATATATATATATATATATATATATATATATATATATATATCTGTCTGTCTGTCTGTCTATCCATCTATCTATCTATCTATCTATCTATCTATCTATCTGCCCCCTGGTGATGGCATTGTTAGCTAGGTAGCCCAATAGCCTGTGAGCAGTAGGAGCCCAGTCTGGAGCCTTGGCCTCATCGTTATTCCGCAGCCTTGCTCCCGTTCTCCTGGTGAGCGTGCCGTGCAGACGCTTATAACCTGAGCGGAGGGCCGCTGGGTCAGACCTCATCCTCCTGGCCTCTCCTTTGGGCTGATAATGGAGCCTCTTGGCACCGCCATCAAAAGTTGCTGAGAGTTGGCTTTTCATCGCATCTGCGTAATTCAAGCCACACACTCCTGTGTGAGTGTGTGTGTGTGTGTGTGTGTGTGTGTGTGTGTGTGTGTATGTGTGTGTGTGTGTGTGTATGTGTGTGTGCGAGCATGAGTGTGTGTGTGTGTGTGTGTGTGTGTGTGTGTGTGTGTGTGTGTGTGTGTGTGTGTGAGAGTGTGTGTGAAGAGATGCTATCGGCCGGCGGTGCTTATCAGGAGGAGCGGGAGCCACAGAGCCTGAGAAGACACGGGTGAGGAATCACACGCCGGACACGGGACCGCTTACCTTTCCGGCACGTTCCTCCTCATTCTCTCTCTCGCATTCTCTCTCATTTTCTCTCTCTTTCTCTCCCTCTCTCTATCCCTCTTTCTCGAGGGCCGATAACTCTCAGGCGACGCTGACCTCGCCGTGTGACGTCATTCGGCGCCTTTTGGTGCTTCTGTGTTTTTTTTTCTTCTCTTTTTTTGTACAGCAGAGCAGACAGACTATTTCTGCCTCCATAAACGGAAAGCGTGAAATAGGATGAGACTTGCAAGAGGAGGCAGGATAGGACAAGACAAATGCACCGTCATGGGGAGGTACGTGCCTGTGTGTGTGTGTGTGTGTGTTAGAGAGAGAAAGGGTGTGTGTGTATGTGTGTGTGTGTGTGTGTGTGTGTGTGTGTGTGTGTGTGTGTGTGTGTGTCTGTCTGTCTGTGTGTGCGTGTGTGTTAGAAGGGTGTGTGTGTGTGTGTGTGTGTGTGTGTGTGTGCAGGGGAGGAGGGGATTTGTTTAGCTAGCCAAATGAAAACAAAGCGCGGGTATAAATAGCCGTCTCTCCTGCGAGACAGCGTGACGTAGCGCCGTGCGGCGCAAACATGACGGTGCGTGACTTTGATGCACGGCGCCTTTGCCTGGCCTGGCCTGGCGTGGGAATCGGTGAAGTCATCCAGCGCTTATCTCACCATCTCCTGGGCCTCTCTGGCGCAATATTACCCTCACCCCCCCCCCCCCCCCCACCCCACCCCCCCCCACCCCACCCACACGCTCGGCCCCGTACGGTCCGATGTGAACTCAGGTCCCCCGACTGGCAGGGTCCCTCTTCGTGCCCTGGTTATGTATGAGAAAAAAATGACTGGTTCACCTGCCAGCGAAGATGAATGTTTTATGAGTTTGCATCTCGGTGAGTTTTGTTTCTATGCGGTTTGATGAAATGTTAATGTTAGGGGGCGGTGTGTGTGTGTTTTTTTTTGTGTGTGTGTGTGTGTGTGTGTGTGCTGGGGGAGTTAAAAACTCGAGACGAGCTGCGAGACACACACGCACGCACGCATGCACGCACACACACGCTGGGGTTGAGATGAAAGATGGTTTCCTTCAGCCGACAGATGAGACATGACGGGTGTGTTTTAGTTTGAGGCCTCACGTGGAGACAGAGGATACGTCTTCATTTGGGTCCTCTCCGACTCCTCCGTCTCTGAGCTGACATCGTGAGCACGGTCATAAACAACGCCAGCACATAAGACGTGAGTGCGGGGACCCAATTAGACCCCATTAGGACCATTCACCGTAGTTCTAGACCATTCTGACATAGGTGTCTTTGTAAGTGCCTGTAGAAAAATGGGGTTCATCTCAGGACTCAAGACAGAACTGGAGCATGCTTCAACTAATCCCTTCCATTTTATCACCTTACTAAACAGTGGACTTGTCATTAACAAACTCGGTAGCACTTTATAATAACCATCCGTTATAAATGGTTAATTGATGCTTTATTTTGCAACTATAATTAAACATTTAATAACTTAATAATCATAAATTAATCATTTGTAGATAACAATCAATGATTACTAAACACATAACTTACACATACTTTATTATCAGCTTATGAAAAAAGAAACAATTTATTTAGATATCTAAAAGATATCTGTTTAGTGATAACTTGATTTCAGTTTATTTTATATTAGTAAGCTACATTATTATTGCAAATATCATATTATTAATGATATATTGAGTTATTGTTAATGATTATAATGTTGATTGTAGGCCTTTCCAGAGTCATATCCTCAACGCCTATGCCTATTACATAGGTCGATTAACTATTGAACTATAAATGATGTTTTATGGATTAACAGGCAGTTAGAAAAACAATTACAATATCTGTTTTTCAGATGGCTATGATAAAGTTGGGTCTTAGTCTTTTATTTGTTAGTAAATAATTTGTAAACTATCTAAAAATGTAAATATCATTCATTGATGGGAAATGACTTGCATCAAACCTTTTTTGGAGAAGAATTTTGATGGCTATTATAAAGTTGCATCTTAGTCTTTTACATGTTAATAAACAATTTGTAAATAATCTAAAAATGGCAATCAATAACTGGAATGCAAAGCATCTATGAACACAATGTTTATTTGAAGTTTCACCAAAACATTTATGAAAGTTGACAAAACAATGATCATGAATCAAATCAAAATGGACAACTTCTGTTTTCTCTTGGCAATGTCGTGGAGTAGGCCTAAGCGACCCATTGCTATGTTTTCTGGCTAGCCATTCATTCAGGCTAACAAGTCTTCTCTCCTCTGCAACCGCCATCGTCGTCGATAGGGTTACAGGCGATTTAGTTTCACCATCTAGTTTCCTTATCTTCCCCGACCTTGTAAAATGTCTAGGCTACTTTTTCTTTTTAATATTTCGTGTCTGAGATAAATGACAATGAAATGTAATTATATGCTTAATTTCTTCTTATAAGTCCACATACTTCGAGATCATGTCACTGGCAACTTGTTAACAACAACAACCTGACGAAAAAGGAAAGTTTAGTCACCCTCAGACGTAGTTTCCTGAATTCATTGACTTCAAAATAAGAGTTTGAGATCCCTCTCTTTGGGCTTGCAACTTGCAAGGTTGATTTATAATTTGTAAATTTTATAATTCATAGCATATTACTGGAAACCATCCATGGTAAATGGAGGCTGATAAAATTATGGCAAGACAGTATAATCGGTCAATGCTTGTATTTTTTTTTTTGCTTGTATGCGTGTTTGGGATGCTCGGTCTGAAGCACAAAAGATGTCGTCTGTTCTAGTAGCAAAAAGGACAAGACAAGCTGGTACCTCTCATCGTCCACAATATTAGAACAGGGACCTTAGTTTTAAGTGATGAATGGCGGTGAGCCGATCGTCAGCTAGGCTACTGCCTGCATTTGGGTAGGAGTATGTGAACCTGTCACACAGTCAAGCATTCGTCAATGCAGAGGCTAGGTTGCCACACAGCACATCGAGAGGGCCTGGCGGAGTTGGCCTACAAGGAGAACATCTCAAGACGCAGGGGGAATCGGACAGCTGACTTGCTAAAATGCAATAGTCCACTCTGGGTCGCCTACTCCACGACATTGCCAAGAAATGTAAAAATAAATTGTTCATTTTGATGTAGGCTAATGTTTTCCATTATCAAATTGTCATGATCATTTTGTTTGGTCAACTTTCAAAACTGTTTTGGTGAAACTTCAAACTGGTTTTCTCTCCAGTTATTGATTGCCATTTTTAGATAATTTACAAATTGTTTATTAACATGTAAAAGACTAAGATGCAACTTTATAATAGCCATCCAAAAAAAGGTTTGATGCCGTCATTTCCCATCCATTAGGCTAATGATATTGACATTTTTAGATAGTTTACAAATGATTTACTAACAAATTAAAGACTAAGGCCCAACTTTATCATAGCCATCTGAAAAACAAATATTGTAATTGTTTATCTAACTAACTGTTAATCAATAAAACATCATTTATAGTTCAATAGTTAATCAATCTATGTAATAGGCATAGGCGTTGAGGATATGGCTATGTAAAGGCCTACAATCAACATTATAATCCTAAATAATAACTCAATATGGCATTATAAATAATACAATATTTGCAATAATAATGTAGTTTATTGATATAAAATATATTGAAATCAAGTTATCACTAAACAGATATTTTCCATTTGTTGTATATAAATAAATTGCCTCTTTTTTCATAAGCTCATAATAACATATTTGTAAGTTATGTGTTTAGTAATCATTAATTGTTATCTACAAATGATTAATTTATGATTATTAAGTTATTACATTTTTAATTATAGTTGCAAAATAAAGCATCAATTAACCATTTATAACAGATGGTTATTATAAAGTGCTACCACAAACTCTTCCCATCTAATGTTCAATATCCTTTGGGCCTCTGTTTGTAATTTGTTTGTCAAGGTGAATCTGAATACTACACATAAACTTGGCTATAACAGTTATGCTTACTCTAAACTCTTTTCTAATGCAATCAGTGGGCAGGCAGTCATGAAATGCTCAAAGTTATTAAACTAATAGGAGTACTGGACAGGCTACTAAAAAAGCCTTTAAAAACAGATTTAGGTTGATAGATTTCCATCTGTTTTTTGTTCAGTATATTAGCAGCTACACAGGTTGTAGCCAAGGAAAATAAGAAAAGGCTGTTTTATTATAGCTGAATGTTTTCACTCCCGTAAAGCACCCTGCAACTATTGCTTACTAGACTCCGGAAAGTTCCTCTTTTCTTTTGATTCAGTCCAACGTTGACAGCCTCAGTAGTCTGTGATGGGGAACATGGGGCTGACTACCTTACAAAGCTGCTGCTGTGCTCAGTGCACTGGGAGAATACAAGCAACATTGCCTACGCTCGCACCCATGCACACAGACACACACACATGCACACGCGCACACACACACACACACACACACACACACACACACACACACAGTCTACACATACACACTAACATAGATACACACAGAGATACGCACAATCACACACACACACAGATACACATTCACACACACTCACACCAAATACCCACGACACGCACACACGCATACACACAGATAATCACACATACTCACAGATACACACGCACGCACAGTCGCACACACACATATAGAGAGAAAGAAGACTGTTGTCAGCTAGCTATTCATCTCCTCCCAAGGAGATGAAACACTCCGCCTCACCTCCTCTTCCCAAGGCTCTGTCTTAATGTACCCTCCTCACCAGACGCTGAGCTTCAACACAAGGCTCTGTCTTAACCCGCTCCCCCCTGTACCCTCCTCACCAGACGCTGAGCTTCAAACACAAGCAGCCTCCTCAGCATGACGTCAGGCTGCAGCTCCTCTCGGTCTCAGAGCCGTGTCCCGTTGGGCGTGCTGGCACAGCTTGCGCCAGGGCTGCGAGGCCTGGCACTGGGGGGCAGCTGGGTTAGCGTGCCCGCCCCCATCTGCCCGCTCTCTGGTTGCACAGTTTTTTTTAACCCTCTCAGACCGGCAGCCGTCTGTTTTTACTGTCGAGTCTGGAGCTCTAGCTCGCCGTCATTTGCGTCTCTCACCCACCGGGCACTGTTTGGGCGAGGGGTGGGGGGCATGGGAGGGGGGGGGGGGGGGCACCACTTCACTGCGCCACTTTAACCATTCAGATGTGCTGTCGCAAAGGCTAAATCGACAGCTTTCCAGCCGTAAAACACCCTGACCTTGTGTTGGAGGGACCGCCGCAGCGGGCCTCACCATCCCCAGGCAAGCATTCACACATAGGCCATCTGCCGTCCCCTGGAAACGCCAAGTTAGTTGGGCTTCATTTGAGCTTTAATTGGCTAGCCGGGGCTGGGATGAGGTCAGCAAATGAGAAGAGTGTTGCGGCGGGGTTGTGTCCGCCTGATGTCCACACAGAACAATGCCACAATTATGCAGGGTTATACACACTGTGTGTGTGTGTGTGTGTGTGTGTGTGTGTGTGTGTGTGTGTGTGTGTGTGTGTGTGTGTGTGTGTGTGTGTGTGTGTCACAATTTACATGGCTGTGACTCGTCTAAGGGCTCTGGCAGCGCTTGCTCTTCTCCACCAGCTGAGCTGTGGGATGGTGGGGCGATGAAGGCTCACTCGTGAATGGTTAACTGGACTGTCATTTGAAGAAGGTCCATCTGAGCATCATAAATGACCGCATACTGTAGGCAAGAGTAGTGATTTGCAGGTAGCAGAGAGAGAGAGAGAGAGAGAGAGAGAGAGAGAGGGAGGGAGGGAGAGATAGAACTTGATAGAACTTGAATTTCCCCTTGGGGAAGTATCTATCTATCTATCTATCTATCTATCTATCTATCTATCTATTTATCTATCTGATAGATAGATAGATAGATAGATAGATAGATAGATAGATAGATACTTTATTGATCCTCAAGGGGGAAAAGACGAAAACATTGCAATTGCACAGCAATTGAACCCTCAGTGAAATCTCTACACACTTTTAGTATGTGCAGAAGATCACAATGTTGCATGGAAATGAATGAACAGACAGATTCATTAGATGAGCCATATCCTAAGGCCATGTAATAGCATTCATTTATATTACATGAACGTATATACTGTATGCAGGTACATGCAGATAATCACGTCCAGGTCCATCTGACCACATACTGTAGGCAAGAGTAGTGATTTGCAGGTAGGAGAGAGAGAGAGAGAGAGAGAGAGAGAGAGAGAGAGAGAGAGAGAGAGAGAGAGAGAGAGAGAGAGAGGGAGGGAGGGATAGATAGATAGATAGATAGATAGATAGACAGCCATACAGATATACAGATAGATAGACACTTTTTTGATCCCAAGGGAAAAAGGGTAAAGAAAGGAAAATATGGAACCCCCAATGAAACCTCTACATACTTACAGTATGTGCAGAAGATCACAACGCTGCATGGAAATGGATGAACAGACAGATTCATTAGGTGAGCCATATCCTAAGGCCATTTAATAGCATTCATTTTTTATTACATGAACGTATATATGCAGGTACATGCAGATAATCACGTTTATCTTTTACAGTTAATATTAAAGTCACATTCTTTTACAGGCAGCATGAAGCGCTACTATCCAAAGCATAAACAATTCACCAGATGCCAGCATTTGAATGTGATGAAAATAGACTTGAGACTGCAGCAACCTGAACCCAAACATGAATGAATGGATGAATGCACACATGTGTACGGTGCACTGCCTAAGGGTGAGTGTAAGAGTGTGCCTAGTGAGCACTAGTGTGAGTAAGCCCGGGGACCCAAGCTGAAGCACAACCAGGAGCGAGTATGGGGGCATATATATTCACGCTATGTTTGTGTTCGTGCAGCCCCACATGGTTTTGGCTTGGCAAACTTATGAAGTGTGCGTGTGGGTGTGTGAATGATGTGTGCATGTGTGTGTGTTTGTTGTGTGTCCACCTGTGTGTGTGTGTGTATGTGTGTGTGTGTGTGTGTGTGTGAGTGTGTGTGTGTGTGTGTGTGTGTGTGTGTGTGTGTGTGTGTGTGTGTGTGTGTGTGTTAAAAATGGTTCAAAGTTAAAATAGTTACTGTTTACTTTTACCCCTGTCAGACCCCTTGGAATCCTGAAGATAGTTGAGAAAAGTCAAGTAATCAATAAATAGAGAAAAGCACACACCACTACCAGAGTGCAGAGGCCCACTGTCATCACAGGGGCCTCCTCTAGACTGATAGCACACTTACACACACTCACACATAAACACAATGGAGACTACTAGTGCACACACACACACACACACACACACACACACACACAGACTGCCAGCGCAGACACAAACACACACACGTACACACACACACACACACACACACACACAAGACTGCTAGGGCACACACACACACACACACACACACACACACACACACACACACACTCACGTAGACTGCTAGCGCTGACACATCTCTTCCCCGACACCCACGATGGCCGCACCCGACCCAACCCTGTCTGGCCCATCCCATCCCATCCCGCCCAGCCCTTAGAGCTCTGAATTATTAACCAGGCCAATTTGGGTAACCATGAATCTTTTAGCAGGTCGCCTCCCGTTTAGCATTTTCGAAGGAAAACAGGATTTGCATTTCAGGCAGAATAGCCTGAACCAGAGAAGAGTGAGGAAGTAGAGGAAGAGGAGGAAAGAGTGGAGGCGAGACGGAGAGATGAAGAGACTAGCGGTGCAGACGCCAGATAGAGAGGGAACTGAAGCTGCCGTAGGCTAGGCTAGCGCTTCCTGACGTGTTGAGACGTGCTGCCCCCACTGCGCTAGTTCAGTGTTGACTAGCCGTTAGCGATGACCTTTGGAGACCTCGCAAGGTCAGGTGGACGCCGGACACTTTAAACTTTAATGAGCCCTGAGCAGCCAGGTTGAAACGAGGACATGTGAACAAAACAAAGGTCAACGCTAAGGGGTCATACTGTTACAGTGTACATAGCAGGATAAGCTTTTCCAACCTCTGTGTAGGACACCATTTTCTATAGACCACAACATCTCAGGGGATTGTTGACAGACAGTATAGAGATTACTTTTCCATATTGTGTTGTACCCCCGACCCAGACTGTTAACTTGTCCACACGCACGCACGCACGCACGCACGCACGCACGCACGCACGCACGCACGCACACACACACACACACACACACACACACACACACACACACACACACACACACACACACACACACACACACACACACACACACCACAGTGTCCTTCCCTTTCTGGACACATATTGTACTTATGTATTATCTAAGAATGTCAAGCATTGCACTGATACACTGTCAATATTGCATGTTGAAAAACAGGGAATTACTATTTCAAGGATGTTGTTATTGCAGTGCAGAGTTGAAGAAAATACAAAAGTGCCAGAAGGTTTGCTAAAAGCCATAGACCCCTCTGCTGACACTGTATGCATGAAAAATATTTATTTTTGAAGGGAGGTTTGAAGGTGTGGTTGTTTACAGGGAGTCCAGCTCTCCTCTCACAGAGTAAACAGACAGATGGTGAGTTTGCACCTTTCAAGGGTCACTGCTCACATAGGTCTTCATCAAGTCACAGATTTGGAAATGACATCAGATACTGACCTCGGGAGAAGAAAGGATACCGTGTGTGTGTGTGTGTGTGTGTGTGTGTGTGTGTGCGTGTGTGTGTGTGTGTGTGTGTGTGTGTGTGTGTGTGTGTGTGTGTGTCTGTGTGTCTGTGTGTGTGTGTGTGTGTGTGTGTGTGTGTGTGTGTGTGTGTGTGTGTGTGTGTGTCTGCGCTGATGGGTGTCTTAAAAAGATATTTCCACCAGAGACTAGTCCACTAGAGCAACATGAAAAACAGGAGGAAGAAATCTGATTCTTATAACCGAATTAACACCAAGTACTAGAAATTAATGATCAATTTATGCAAATATGCAAATTGGTCAATATGTGCAGTGTGTGCAAATATTCAAAAGCAAAATATCTACTAATATTCTAAATTAAACCTTTTTGATTCTGACTCATTCGACCTGATAAACAAGGAAATTATGGAAAAATATTTCACCGATTCCTCCATCCTATTGCTTACACAGCCGAGCACCAGAAAAACAACAACAAATGCAGTTCACAGCTGTGGAATGATAGCCTATTTTCACCGAACCTTTTTCAGAGCCGTCACATTAAATATGGTGCATGTATATTTGACATAATATACATTTAAGATCAATAAATTAAGGGTTAATAGGAAATAAAAACAGTGTGTCTATCCATCTGACCTGCCTAGGTCATGTCTCTCTCATGAGAATGCAGGGTTGATCCCATACTGTGACACAAGTGTACATAGAGCCTCATATCAGACACAAGAGATGATCTAGCCCTACTTCAGACTGCTCTATGGACCCCAGCTCAAATACGCACACAAATCGCTTCAAGGATGCTTCAGATGGCTCTTTAGACAGATTACTCTTTCATAAACTACACTAAACTTATTGAGCATGGTATCATTATGTGCTATGCCATATAGAATCAGTGTTACATTGCAATACAACAGCACCAAATTGCATGAGCTTCACTGGGTTCTGTGCCTGCGGTAGCAATTCCGTATATATCAGAGCACAAATGCTCTGTCGATTCCGTGATGCAAATAAATAATTCCATTCGAAGGAACTGTGTCAAACTGTGATTCCCTTTTTTTCTTCTTTCAAGGCAACCATGCATGTGTGTCTTCACTTGCTAACCCTAATGCAACATTAATTAGAGTTCAGGCATGTGAAAGGAATTACACACAGATCTTTTGTATAATGTCACAAGAAATCACCCACGGGGCGTTTGCCTGGCGTATTTTATTCATTGGGTGTTCATGATAGATTTAGGTGTAAGTGTCATTTTAAAAAGCAGGATTTTATATGCAACATCAGTAGTTTGACTTTTTAATGTAAAGGACATTCAAACATTTTGTTTTAATGTGAGGCCTAAAGACTTCCCCACCCCCTCACATCAAGAAGACTTACAGTCAGCCGCAGAACCAGCTTGGCAGAACCATGTTGTTATGGTTTCATAATCAGGGTGGGTGCTCTGTTCCATTAAACCTTCTTGAAATGAAAGCGTAAGCGTTAAGTTCTGTCAGGAAGACTCAATTCTCATTCATTACTTTCGTCCAATCATCAGTCTGCATCAGTCTTTAAAATGACACGTCTTTGCACCTGCTTTCCGCTTTCAGGTGCCGATTTTTCGATGCCCCACCATCCCTCCCTAACCACCACCAGTTTGGCCTTGTCCAGTGTCCAGGGGGAAGGCTCCGCCCCCCTGCCGTCATTCCGGCAGGATCTGCAAGGGTCTGCACACACAGCGACCTGGACTGAGGACGGGGCCTATGCCAAAGACTCTCATTGCTGCTTGTGTCATTTGTAAATCCTTTGATGGATTAAAATATATGTTAACTTTCATCATGTCTGTCCCCGAGTCTTTCTGATAGAAATACTCTTACACTTCAAGTGTTAAATGTTTTTGAGTGGACCTCTGAAAGATACTTACGTATGTAGCTTTTTGCCATCGATATGGTTAAATTATTTAGGAAGAAAGGTTACATATTTGCATACAACATGTAGGCCTATTTTACTGCCCACAATAAATGTGGTTATTACATTCTGTTGAAATAGTGTAGATTTAAAATGAAACGCGATTTTGAGGATGAAAAGACTAACAGACATTTTTTTTTGCCAGCAAATGGTATTTCCACATTTCTTTTTCCAAGAGTCAAGTCTAGTCATAACTAACAACACACAGTTATCCAACGCACACACTTTATCCAACATAATCACATGTTTTGAGGTACACAAAAACTTTATATGGAAAATGTCAAGTGCTTAGCCTGATTGTGTAACAACCCTTATGATAATTATCCAGAGGTTTGTTCTTAAATTACATGTCTGAGAAAGTATCCCTAATGGCATTGCTAATGTAAGAAGCACGTCTGGAGCACTTTATGGAAATCACTGACTGTGAAGACAGAACTCCTCTGCAGAGAGAGGCGCGCTCAAACTCCAAGATATCTCCTTGCTTCTTCGGGTGCGAGTTAAAAGTATCCTATTCCAAAGTGCAAAAGAACCGCACTCACTAGTTCATTATCTTTTTATTCTTTATTGTAGCACCATGCCTAAAAACCAAACGTGTTTCGGTGTCAAGCCGTCCTCAGTGCTTGACGCCGAAAAGTGTTTTTTAGGCATGGTGCTACAATAAAGAATAAAAAGATAATGAACTAGTGAGTGTGGGTCTTTATGCACATTGGAATAAGACAGAACTCTTACCAGCGTGTCATGAAGGAAACGGAAAATGGGAAAAGCAAGCTGCAGTTGGAAAGGCTAGCATGCCCTGACACGTTATACATTAAAGAGGAACTATGCAGGTTTGGCGATGTATTCACTGTTTTCTCGTTTTACGCTTGCAGGTTTCTCTGCAGAGCTTCCCCTACAGCTTTAGCGTGTACTGTATATTTTACAACACTCATTCGGTCAGTCTGCCTTTTCATGAGCATGATCATGAGGCTGCGAGACTTTCTGTTTGTCAGTGCCATCGGCCTGGTGGCACAAACTTGCAAACATGTTTTTTCCGCTCGCAGGCACTAGGGGGAAGCGAGACCGAGAAGTGAGATCATTCAACCCGGAATAAGTCAAATAACCATTCATGTATGTGTGGACGTTGTCATCCATATTAGCTAGAGTGGTCCTCTTTTGCTGTTTGTTTCATCGTGCATTGTGTGAACGACCGTCCATCACAACATTTCTTTAACCTAAACTGTTTCTGAGTTTACAGCTCATCTGACCTGAAACTGTGTTCCGAAATATTAAAAAACGGAGTCCCAGGTGGTGATAGCACCTGAGCCAGATAATTAAGAGAAAGAGGAACAGTAACCCACTAGTCCGGCCTTCTTATTTCCCACCACTCCTAGGATGGAGCTAATGCTGTAATTCTATACACTCCCGAGACTGAAGAGTGAGATGAGGAAAGAGAGAGAGAGAGAGAGAGAGAGAGATAGAGAGAAGCGCTAGGATGTTTCAGATCTGTCTGTCCCAGTTTGCCAAAGCATGTAATCGGTAATAAATCTCAGCTAACATCTCAAGGCGATATTATTTCTGCTTTAAAATAGAACAACACACCATCAAGATTTTACCCCTGATACTTCATCAAGTATAATCCCATTTGGTAAATGTTGAAAGATGCATGTTCTACGGCTTTAATATAGTCCTTTGTGGCAGATTTCTGTGTGTGTTACTGGCTGTGTAAGGCAATTAGAAGTTCTACAGAGACTGGGGATTGGGAGAGAGAGAGAAAAAAAAACGTTCTGAATTTTAATACCCACTGTACTGAAACTGCTGTTGTCTAAATTGGATTATCAATATTAGGTGCTTTACACAACTCCCGTAAATAGGCCTCATTTAGAAAGACACACTATCCTTTGCTCATCCTCATCCTCTTGCTCTACAGAGAGGCAGAGAAGACAGATTGCAAGTAAAATGTGGATATTTTTGCTTTTCTGAAGTGCTAAATTTCACATTAAACACTCACACAAGGTTTGTTTTCCCTTACAAGAATAATGCAGTATACTGTATTGTAACAATACAATATATATATATATATATATATATATATATATATATATATATATATATATATATATATATATATATATATATATATATATATATATATATAAATAACAATATAACAATATACAACAATATATTGTATTGTTACTATATATATATATATATATATATATATATATATATATATATATATATATATAGTAACAATACAATATATTGTTGTACATGTGTCAGTATGATAATGAAATCCATGCTTACAGACAGACAGACAGACACACACACACACACACACAAACACAATACCCTTTTCTTGTAACTAACTGCAGTTGTCCTGTCACTTTTTTCGAGCGAGCGGTCGGCGGCTAGCAAATGCCCTTGCGAGTCCAGAGGGGCTGTGGCGACTCCCAGAGCCAGGTGGCCTGAGGGCTGGAGTTTACCCATTACGAGTGCTCCCTCCTGACCTGCCATCCCCAGCTAGAGCCCAGACTCTCGCCCTGGGCGTCCCTGCGGTGCTGCACTTCACGCTTCGCCGTTGTCTTGCACAATATTGTCGCCGGGAAAAAGGCTGTAAAAGCCACTGCTAGTTCCACTTAGAGCTAACTCACTCTGCTCCTCATGTGTTGTTGCTGCTGCTGCTGCTGCTGCTGCTGTGACTGTGTGTGTATGTGTGTGTTTGTATGTATGCATGTATGTGTATGTGCATGCGTGTGTGAGAGAATGAGTGAAGCATACACATATATCTATTTGTGTTTGTGTGTGTATATTGGTGTGTATGTGCATGTGTATGTGTGTGTGTGTGTGTGTGTGTGTGTGTGTGTGTGAGAGAGAGAGAGAGAGAGAGAAAGTGAATGAGTGAAGCTTACACATACATGTACTTGTGTGTTTGTGTGAGTGAGTGTATTGGTGTGTGTACATGCATATGTGTGTGTGTGTGTGTGTGTGTGTGTGTGTGTGTGTGTGTGTGTGAGTGTGAGAGAGAGAGAGAGAGAGAGTAAATGAAGCATACACGTGTCGTGCATCTATTTGTGTTTGTTTGTGGGTGTCTGTACTGTATGTACGTGTTTGTCTCTTTTTTTAACATCATTTGATTTTAGAAACGAGTCTAACATGTGTGTAATGTTAAGTGGATTGTTTCTTTGATACCTTTTATACATGCCCAGAGTGTGTTTCAGACAAATTGGAAAACATGCTCAAGGTACAACAGCAAGTGTCATCATTCATAAAATAAGATGTCCATGAGACGTTCCCCAAACAGGACCTTTGAAAGCGCTCCCGAATGAGACTACATTATTTATACCTGTGACCTTTGGTAATGGAGGTTCAGCTTCTGTGTAGTTCAGATGCTTACAATGAACTCCAAAACAAAACACTGAGAAGTAAAAATAAGGCCTGGATAAAAATAGACGCCTCATCGAGTGCGGACACATTTTGAGATCTGTTGCCAAGGGCACTGAACCAAACAAATTCTATGTTTATTTACCTCATCTCCAAGGCGATGCAGTGAGTCACAAACAAGTGTGGTGAATGTAGACACAAGGCTT
>NC_085006.1:26596948-26609448 GCF_963854185.1 Sardina pilchardus
GGCTAGTGTGGACGCTTTTATCGTTATGGTTATAGTTATCGTTATCGTTATTGGTGTGAATGCTGCTTTACGCTTGAGAGTGCAGAGAGGAAAGCACATGGAATGACTGGGATTAACATGTTAAAAAGGGCTTTATAACATGTATAATGGTTATAACATATATGTAAGGGGTTATAACACTTGATCTAGGCCTTGATTATGAACAGGTGTCAACCCTAATGGGTCCATACAGTGCATTAATTTCTATTAGAAAGAAGCAGGAGTGGAATTCAATAGCTTAAAGATTCCCCAGTCACTGTTAAAAGCTTTGGATGCCTTGACAAAAGTGCTTTATAAATGCAATTTGTTATTGCTGTTGTTGTTGTTGTTGTCATAAGTTGAGTATTTTTAAAACAGCTGTCGAGAAGCAGGAGGTAATGAGACTTCCTGGCAGAGCTCATTTCAGAATGTCAACATTTCAATGCAGCTCTAATTCCATTTTTAAAATAAGTATCCCACAACCCTGAAACAAGCTTCTCCAAAACTAGCCATTTGCACGGCTGCCTTTGAATTTGCTTCATAATTATTTCAGCAACCAATCATCTCAGACACCATCCCAGATCAACTGAAGCTCATCAGAGGCTCTTGAGGCTTGTCCTCGGAGGAGACGTTCAGTCAGGAGACGAGAGCGGTGGAAAAATCCCTGTGACTCGGCCCGCGCCACTTAAGTCCCCTGTCAGCATGTTCTGTGCCTTTCAAATGAAGGCTATCATTTCCTCCTGTCTCCTGGTGAAACAGGTTGGTCCCTGGAGGGCTGTTACACATTACACAGCACCAATTAGAGCCTACTGAGCGACACGGAACTCTGCTCTGGACCACCGATCTCTCGCTCTCTTTCTCTCTCTCTCTCTGTCTCTCTCTCTCTCACACACAAACACAGACACACACACACACACTTGACTTGCCACTCATCAGCAGTTTTATCGAGCGAGGCACAGTGAAAGACCGGACAGGACAACTAGTTTGAGGTGAAGAGCGGTATTAAAGAGAGCTGTCACACTGGCTGCCAAAGGAACATATGGACATGGATTACAGGGGTCGGGACGCAAGAGGGACTGGAAGAATCCATACTGCTACTGGGGATGTTATAGCACAGACGCCAACAGACGATTGGACCAAAAATGGACAAATAGGAAATTCACTTGGCCTATTGAACTAACATTACACAGTTACTGTATACATGCTAACTGGCCTATTGAGCTAACGTTACACAGTTATACATGTTATCAAAAAGGTAATTGTCCTATTGAGCTAACATTACACATGTTGTACACACTAACGGGCCTATTGGGCTAACGTTACACAGCTGAGGCTGTTAACATGGATGTTCTCATGGGTTGAACCACAACCTTGGTGTGCTTTCTTTTTCCTTGTTTTACTGGAGAACGTAAATTAATCAGATATTCCTGTTCTGTTCTGTTGTTGTTGCTGTTGTTGTTGTTGTCTTTTCTTCTCTTCTTCAGTAGTCTGTCTTCTGTGTAGTTTGCCTGGTGTGTCCTCAAGTTGGAGTTGATATATATTTATTGTGTCCTCTGAGATCGGTATATTAAAAACGAAAAAAGAAAATCAAGCCAGAATGTTCAATACCAGCACAAAAAAAAAAATGTTGTTGTTCCTAAGACTTCATCATCTTATTTCCAACTGAGAATTATTAATTGCGGTTCGATAATTCATTTTCTGTGGCAATAGCAAGATCTAAAGATTAGTTTGGCTTATATTTTGAACGTCGTTATTTATTTTGCTAAAGCCCCGGAAAAAGGGGGGTATTTTTTCTTCACTTCTTTTTTGAGGAACATCCAACGTTTTGGCACAGCTGGATGTTTTCCTGGCTTTCTCTTTTCTTCACAGCTTTGATCTGCAGACAAAATTAGCGGCTTACTGCTGGTTGCTTTCCAATTATTCATTTCACACCCTTTCCTCCTTCTCTGTACCTCTCTCTCTCTGTCTCTTTCTTTTCCTCTATTACTCTCTCTCTCTTGCCTCCCTCTCTCTCTGTCTTTCTCCATTTCTCTCTCTCCTCTCTCTTCCTCTCTCAATTATTCATTTATCAGCCCTCCATCTCTATATCTCTCTGTCTCTTTCTTTGTCTCTGTTGATCTCTCCCTCCCTGCATCCTCCCCCTCCTTCTCTCTCTCTCTTTCTCTGTCTGTCTCTCTCTCTGTTTGTGTCTCTCTCTCCCTCCTTCTCTCTCTCTCTCGCTCGCTCCCTTTCCCTCTTCATTCGTCTCCGTCCCTCTGATTCACCTCAGTGGAGATGGATTCGCACACAGTGCGGCTGGTGTGGCTGTGCATGTGAATGGCTGTTTGTCTCAGTCGTAGCGCAGCATGGGTTAGAGTGAGCTCAGGGATGGAGGTGTACGTGCAGAAGAAGGGGAGAAGGACAGACGAGAGGAGAGGAGAGGAGGGAGTGATGGAGGGATAGAGGAGAGGGGGTGGAGAACAGGAGACCAGAGATAGTGATGATTTGGACAAACCTCCATACTACAGTGACCCCTATGTGTGTGTGTGTGTCATATACAGTGTTATATATGTGTGTGTGTGTGTGTGCGTGTGTGTATGTGTGTTTGTGTGAGGTATGTGTGTTGTATATGTGTGTGTGTGTGTGTGTGTGTGTGTGTGTACGCATGTGTGTGTGTGTGCGTGTGTGTGTGTGTGTGTGTGTGTGTTGTATATGTGTGTGTGTGTACAGTATATATGTTTGTGTGAATGTGTGTGTGTGTCCCTCTGGACAAAGCTCTCTGTTTGCAGTGGAGGTGTGACCCAGACTCCTCTGCTTTAATTAAATCAGCAGCATTGATTCAGCCTGTTGGCTGCCACGCACAAGTGTTTCAGCACGTGTTCTCCTATGTGTGTGTGTGTGTGTGTGTGTTGTGTGTGTGTGTGTGTACCCATGTTGAGTGTAGTTGTCAGTATGTTCATGTAGGCCTGCAGCTGCCAGCCCAAGTGCAAGTGTTTATGTGGATGAGTGCAACTATCTCTTTCTCTCTCTCTCTCTCTCTCTCTCTCTCTCTCTCTCTCTCTCTCTCTCTCTCTCTCTCTCTCTCTCTCTCTCTCTGTCTCTCTCTCTCCACTCATGTATCATCCCCTCACAGGATAATTATGACCGCCGCTAGCGTAGCTAGCGAAGCGGTCATATAGTTGTTGTCAAAGTTTTTTTTTTTTTTTTTTTTTTTTTTTTTCTTTTTTCCCGTCATTTTTCGTCAACGATTCCCGGGACACCGTAACACCGGAGCGCATGAAACTTGGTGGGCATGTAGCCCCAGTAGAGTTCTATGGAAAATTTTCGTTTCGTCCCCGGGGGTCACTCCACCCCCGCGCTGCCCCCGCCCGAAGCCCAAAAATGACAGTTTTTCCTACATAACTACGTGAACCGTGGCACCGAGGATGACAAAATGTTTATGGTATGTTGTTCTCTAGAGCTTGCATCAACTTAGCTTATAACCAGTCATTTGTGATTTGCCCCCCCATCGTAAAAATTGAAAATGCAATGTAATATTGCTTTAATTGCCCATATCTTCAGATGAGATGTTATGAACTGCACCAAATTTCATGTGTATGATTAACCTGACACCCTCTGGGAGTAAGCCAAGTTTTGTGGAATTTCATCCATGGGGGGCTATAAAATAAATGGATTTATGTGTACATTCAGGACTGTATACCCATCGGCCAGTAGATGGTGGTATTATCTGGAGTCTAAATCCCCCCTTGGGGATTTCAAAAACTGTTCCAAACATCTCAATCTCTGCTAGTTTTTGTCCTAGAAACATATAAGTGACACCATTAGAAACCTTTAATCAACTAGTTTCCAAATATGTTTTAAAAGAGAATGGTTGCTCTGGGTGCAACAAACATGCAGGAACACACACACACACATACACACACACACACACACACACACACACACACACACACACACACACACACACACACACACACACACATAAATACACACACACACACATACCTACACACACACACACCACTACATACACACATGTACATAAAACATTTTACAAACACATGCACAAACACGCCCACACGCATGCACACATACACCCTTACACACACACACACACACACACACCTACACACACACACACACACACATGCACACACACATCTTTGAGTACATTTTGTGAGACCACCGGAGCTGAGAAGTGAGTGTGTGTGTGATGTACTATAGTGTGTGGGTGCGTTTCTGTGTGCCCATCTGTGTGTTTGCATGTGTGTATATGTGTGTATGTGCATGTTCTGTGTGTGTTCTCTTTCTTTCTCTCTCTCTCTCTCTCTGTGTCTGTGTTATCTGTGTGTATTCTGTGTGTGTTCTCTCTTTCTCTCTCTCTCTCTCTGGGTGTGCCTGTGTGTGTGTGTGTGTGTGTGTGTGTGTGTGTGTGTGTGTGTGTGTGTGCGAGTGTGTGCCTGTGTATGTGTGTTTGTGTGTGTGTGTGTGTGTGTGTGTGTGTGCACACGCGCGCATGTGAGTGTGTGTGTGTGTGTGTTATCTGATATTGGAGTGACAGTGACGGCAGAGAACACAGTGAACATATACTCAGAGACACATTAAACACACACACAAGCAGACACACACTCACACTAGACAGAGAAGCACTCATACACAAAAGCAAGCGCACACATGCACACACTCATTTACATACATAAAAGTTGCAGTAGGGATGGAGTAGGCGATGGAAACACAAGCGTGATTGATATTTGCGGAGAGAATGTGCAGGACTGAGCGGCGGTCATATTGTGTATCGCTTTGCGGTACATCTAGTTTTAAAGGTGAGAGAGAGGGTGAGAGAAAGATGAAAAAAAGTCATAGCTGATGTTTTGTTTGTGCTTCTAAAGATTGCTTGACAAGAAAATAGAGGGTAGCTCAGGCAGACATAACACATTCCATTAAGTGCCTTCCAAATAAGATATCAAAGGTAAGAACATCCTTGTGTAGCCCCACAATTTGGCAACGATAGACAGAATTCTAAAAGTGTATGGGGATTGCAGCCATTTTGTGAAGATAATCACAGTTGTTTTTTTCTTCTTTTTTTGTTTTGGCTCGTAGAGAAATGGGAAATGAGCTCAAAGTGTATAAGCTTGAGGGAGAAAAAATGCCTGGGTGACGATTAGCCAACACATGGAGTCTGACAAAGTCAGATAGCTGTTTATCTCCGCACCGTTGCTGTTTACATAGTCTATCTTTCATTTAGCTTTCCTTTGGTCATAATCATGTCAGCCCAGGTAGGAAGGCCACAGAGTGGGATTACTGCGCTATCTGAGTAAATGTCACAAGGACAATCCCACACACATGGCATCCCTTAGTTATAGCCGCTTTACTGATTTTGGGGTATGCCAATATCCTTTTTTTTCTTACTTAAAGCTATCTCTGAGCCCTGGGAAACAGCCCTCAACTCTCAACCCCCAACTTCTCACAGTGAAGAATAAATACACTGTTTGACCGTGGGGTGTTGCTGTTAAGACAAGGTGGCCCCCACAACTGAATTCATACCAAACGCAATTCCCCATTCAAATCAAAGACAGCTGCGCTACACAAGTCGGACTGCTAACAAAGGTCAAGCTGATGTCTGAGAATCAATGTCAGTGCGGGTCAAACGCTCCAGCCCTCCGCTAATGTGTCCATGGAGAGTTCATAGAGACAAGGCAGCAATTAAGCGGCGGTTAAAGTACTCATCAACTCGTTAGAGGAAAGCATCGCTGGCTGCACTCATTAGCTAAACATGTCAACAGCACTTTGAGAGGAGGGAGCACACTTGTGAGCAGTTTCTTCTGACTGTGGCCTGGCTCGTGATGCTGTTACGTAAGGCAGCACTCTTCATCAGCCTGGCCCAAATTGGCCTCCCTAATGCACGGGAAATCACAGGCCACGAGCAGAGAGGCAACGCAGGCCAGAGGGAAAGTGTGTGAAATTGCTGGGCATTCGACAGTGACCACGCAGTAATTGGGATCGTGGCTAAACTGTTGAGCTAAAACTGTGGACTTTTTAATTGGAGGATCTGAAATAGTGTTAGAGGGAGCGCGGTCTGTTTTGGATATGTTAATTTACTGCCGGACATTCCATCAGCATTTCTCTCCCTATTCACACTCTGTGTGGCCATTTCAAGGCACATAAAGAGTTTAGCACTGAGACATACTGTACGTGGGAATGCATTAAATACGCTACTTCAGTTATCAGCAGGCTGTAAAACTGCCCTGGAGTGCCTTTACCGAGAAGAACTGCCGAACAACCAACAAGGTTTAAGAGAGATAAAATAAAAGCTTAACTTTTGGAAACTAAAATGCTCCTCACAATGGTGCTTATGAGAGAGACAGTACAGGCCAAATTCAGGCAGCAGTCCTTTCCTGTTTCGGAATGTTCTCTAGTTGTCTCTTTAGCCCGCAGGTAAAGGCCTGGCCATTCATCATTTTAAAACATGAAGCAGAATTTAGACTCATAGCTCAGACAATGGCAAACCAGCAGAGAAGAAACTCTGAGCACAACGCATCATCTACAGTTAAGACCTTCAATCTTGCACCCAGAAAACAAATCAACAAAAAAGATTTGAGATCATACGGACATACGAAAGAGTTCCCGCTTTTGAGCAGTTTATTCTTTTTTTTCCGCACGCCTCTAGAAAGACTTTGTTGTGCTGCACTCTAACTCTTGCCCAGCTGTTGCGCGATGCCTTCGGGGATTCAGGCCTCTCAGATTGGCAATTTTGAGGAGAATCTCCATCACGGCCCCTGGTTATCACCCAATCACTTCTCTTGTGAGTGGCTAAGGAATTATTCTACCCACCTGTTCCTCCCTGGGAACCCAATTTGAACCCTATGGTTTTCTCAGCGTGTGTGTTCAAAGCCTCATCTTCCTTTACTGGGCTCAACTAAGTGAAAACCCATGGAGAAATCCACAGAAACACTGTGTGCCAAAGCCTTGTGGTGCCGCAGTGAGGGGTAGGCATTCAGTCTAGCTGAACACATGCAGCAGGTACCACACTGGCTCCAACCGCCACAGATGCCTTCCCTATACAGTGCTTTGTGTCGCACTGGTAATCCATTAGAGAGTCATTATCAACACCGAGTCTGGGCTTTCTAACTGTGGTAGCAAGAAGCCAAATCGATGCCTGTGTACGTCTCAGTTCTCCTCTCATCCGCAGTAAACATTCTGCTGGCCAGGGGGTTTTCCTTTTCCAATGTCAGTGTCTGCTGAAGGGGAAGTCTGAAGAAAATGGCGACTAGAGGATAGAGATGTGTAAGCGACAGATGCTATTGTATCCATGGGACTAAAGGCATCCACACACAGACGGCGACACGAGTGCGGTGTACTACTGTATGCTTTTGACGTTTGGATACATTAGATTCTATTGTTTTTGATATAACTCCAAAAAACCCCATCAAACCCTTTTTGTCTCTGGTCTTGGACTCTGCCACTGAACCCTTTTGTAGCCAATGATTCAGTTTTGTTTGTCAGCAGCACTCATTAGGCTACCTGTTACATGCCAGTCATACCTCATGTACTGTGGTATATTGACTGCTTAACTTTGTCCCTCTATTGGCACTGTCACACCCACTCTTGTATTACGTGCTTCTGTATTGTTATGCTGATTCTGGGGTTCAGTAATACATACTGTTTTTGATAAGATTAGATAGTTAGCCTGTTTTTTTTTTTTTTTTTGTGATCAACTGTTTATTGAGTTTCACAAACAGGGTTTGGGGGGTCTAGTTGCCCTGTTTTAATAGCCAGGAGAGTACAGTATATAACACCTCTCACATGCCAGAGTACAGCTGTAGCTTGAGTGAAGTACTGTGTAATAGGAGCTCCACACAGTTCCTATCAACAAAGTTTGGATGGCTTCTTCCTCTGGGCAGGGTGTGTGAGAGTAGCAAACTCACACCAAGAAGAAAGCATTTAGAGGATGGCAAAGGCACATCCAGTGCTGGGTAGGTATCTGGGAGGTGTTCTGCTGAGTCTCTCTGGTCTCTCCAGGGGTGCAACACCTCAAGATGAAGGATGAAGAAGCCACTCCTGGCACCAACTTAGCCATCTCTGCAAGAGTCCATCTCTCTCCCCCTCTCCTCGCGTGGGGAGCTTATGTAGTTAGAGTCGGACTCAACTATCCCTGGAGGGGAGACTCAGACGGATCGCGGGGGAAAGAGGCGCCACTATTGTGCCGCTAGGCGGGGTGGCCCGTCTTCTCTCTCTCTCTCTCTCTCTCTCTCTCTCTCTCTCTCTCTCTCTCTCTCTCTCTCTCTCTCTCTCTCCGCTCTCCCACTCTCTCTCTCCCCCCCGAGCACAGGTGCTGTGTGGGGAGGTATTACTCATGTCTGACTGCTCAGCTGGTGAGGGCAGGCGGGGAGGAGACGAGCAGAGAGGCTGCTGGGAAGATGGAGCTGCTTGGGCCTAGCAGGGGAACAGGGTGGAGGAGAGGGCGGGGGGAGGGGGGAAGAGAGGGGGAGGAGGGTAGAGGAGAGGAGGAGGATAGGTGGAGGAGAGGAGGAGGACAGGTGGAGGGGAGGGGGAGAGGAGGAAGAGGGTAGAGGGTAGGAGGAGGGTCGAGGAGGAGGACAGGTGGAAGAGAGGGAGAGGAGGGCTGGATGAGAGGAGGAGAACAGGTGGAATAGAGAGGGGGAGGAGGTGGGGAAGGGGGGCATGTGGCTGAGTGAAGTCAGGTGTTTGTGCAGCAGGTGTGGAACACAAACGCCTCGTACTGTACCAAGTGGTAGTGTGAGGGCTGCTTAACCCACAAACCACCAATTACCAAACATCAAATAGGACACATGGAGAGCGTAAGATAAAGATGAGGCTTTAGTGAGAGATGTTTGGCATGGGGAAGATACAGTAGGGACTCCACCAGAGTTTCAGATGCATCTTTAGTGAGAGATGTTTGGCGTGGGAAAGATAGGGACTCCACCAGAGGATGCATCTTTAGTGAGAGATGTTTGGCGTGGGAAAGATAGGGAGTCCACCAGAGGCTCTTTGGAGACGCTTAATCACACATCAGGGACTCAAAGCTACAGACTTACAGTATACGAAAGACAGAAGAGGAGGAGCTGAATACAAAAGTGAAAGTTTGGATCATACGCTAAAGGGAGGAAAGTGAACATATTTAGCTTGATCATAATGGCAGATCTTTCTCTCTCACACATATTCCTTGAATTTCCCCTTGGGGATCAATAAAGTATCTATCTATCTATCTATCTATCTACATATGATCAGCTAATATTGTGATAGAGCTTTGTATCAAAGTATGTTCTTTTGGATAATACCAGTTTTTCACTTCAATTTGCTATTGGTGGCCTGCAGGTCTCATTGACCTGAGCTCATGTACTGTAAGTCAGAAAGCGGAAGATACTATTGGGGAAAAGTTCCAGCAAAGAAGGGGAGTGAGGGTGTGTTTGTGTGTGTGTGTCGGGGGGGGGGGGGGGGGGGGGTGGGGGGATGTAGTGGTCAAATAAGAGGTTAGTAAACTATGAATTCTGTGAGTTGGACTGAGCCATGCAGTATCAGATGTTTTAAAAAGGCATTCAGGACATGTTTGATGATGGTGGAGGTTATGGTCCAATGTTTATAGCAATATAAGTGGTATTTAATGGTTCCTATAGTGTTTGTGAACGTGGATCATTTGAAATGTTAAAAGTTGTAATTGGTGAATAAGCTGTTTTGAGAGGTGGATAAACTCTAATAAGAAGTGGATGATCTCTATGTCTGAAATTGCAGAGGTGGATAAACTGTGTTTTTTTTTGCGGTTAGCCTCCACCACTGTACATCCCTGGTCATGTTTAACTGCCAACACAACTGGAGGTCTCGATGGATGAGCGAAGAATGTCAGTAGACAACAGAGTGACAATGGCAAGAATATAATCTGACTACTGACAGACGCAATTTCAATATTAATTCTATATGACACAGACAATAGTGTGTTTTGACCACTTCCTCTCCAGCTTATAATATACAGTACTGTTTCCTCTCTTTGACCCGAGATGAGAACAGTAAAATGGCTGAGTATGTGAGTAACGTGACGCACATTAGCTCAATGAAAATAGACGTTTATGCCGAATCTCACAAAGAACATTTCAATATCAATTCCTGTTTGTGACACTCCCATGCTGGTGGTGTGTTTTTCTGTATTAAATCCTTGACATCGTTCCTGCTGTTTGCTCTTCACGGAGCGCCCAGGCAGCTTTACTGCCTTCTGATGGAATCCTTGAAGTCCTTGAAGATCAAAGAAAGGATGATGTGTGTGTGTGCGTGTGTGTGTGTACAAGTACACACACAAGCTGGCCCAAAACAAACACGAGGACTCACCGAGGAGACACACACATTTGGCAAGGACAGTGACAGATATGTGGGCGAAGGCATGTGCATGCACACACACACACACACACACACTCTCTCTCTCTCACAAACACAGAAACAGACACACACACACACACACACACACACACACACACACAGAGAGAAACAAACACACACACACGCAGAGTGAGAAAACAATCACATAAGCACACACAAGCACATACTATACATACCAATGCATTTATGTATCCAAAAGACCCCCCACAAACATTTACACCTACTCTCACACACACACACACACAAACACACATAACAGACACATAAGCACACACAAACACATACCATATCCATGCATTTATGTGTCCAGAAATAAAATCCAACTCCACCCACTCACCTACACATACAGACAAACACACACGCATGTACACACACACACACACACACACACACACACACACACACACACACACACACACTCTCTCACATCTCTCTGGCTTGTGTTCTCATTAAGTGAAAGAAGAAAGTGTGTGTTCGGAGAGAGATTAAGGCATTGCAGAAGGAGTACATCTCTAATCTCACGCGTTTGGGGTTTGTTTGTTTGCTGCGCCTCTGTGTCCATTCATCGCACAGACTGTAATTATTTTCAGCTATGCCGTTGCAAAAGAAAAAGTGCTCTGGGACAACAAGAGGACAGTGGAGTATAATTATAACAACAGCTTATTTTATCCTGATGAATATTTTATAGGTGCGGCTTATTTGTGCAGGCACAGAAGGATGCCGGATTTGGCATTACACTTGCAGAAATAAATGCTTCCTTTGAGGTATTTGTGCTAAACATAGGTGTGCGATGCACAGGAAGTCATTATGTAAACACAAGACTGAGTGCAGTGCAGTGTAGTCGGTGCCTCGGGAGGGCATGCATGCTTGACTTGAGTATTTTTCTTCCCCTTTCATTCCTAAAACGCTTAACTAGCCTCCGCTAACAAGTCCGCCTGGACCAGCGCGGCACTTAGCGCTTCACTGCTGGGGGGCAGTCGGGGGGGCTCGGGGGGGCTCGGGGGCTGCGCTGCACGCTAAGCGGACGAGGAGTTCAAAGAGGCGGCAGACGGATTTGACGTGGCGGTCCCCGGGGATGAGGCTGTATGGGCAGGGGGCAGTCTGATCCGACAACGGGCCAGCGATGCTGGGGAATCAACAGCCCGCGAACAGCCCGCGAGCAGCCCACGAGGGATGGTGTACATAGTACATAGTCACATTGTAAACGCAGTTATTGCTTTTCAACTAGCCTTATCATATTTTATGTCGACATCTATTGGTGTATCTCGTTCATACAGTGAACAAATATACACATATCGCTTTGCCGTTTTGCCAATGCAAGATTTGCATGACACTCTAACATGTGTTCTTCTGTGGGATGCTCAGAGGAGGAGAAAGGGCAGAAGGAACTGCATTCATGTCCATTGGAGTGCCTTCTTTTGTTTTGTTCACTCAGAAATTCTGCAAGTTACAAAGGGCATATTTGAATGTCAAATCCCTTCTCTCAAAGACATTTAGACACACACACACACACACACACACACACACACACACACACACACACACACACACACACACACACACACACAAACATTACTTATCCACTATTTGGTGCATGCCACATGTAATTTGCCACAAAACAAAAAAAACCTCAGTGGCAGAACAATCCTCCAAACAAGGCCTTCTTTGCTAATCCACACACAATAGGTTGGAGTTCAGTGTCGGCTGTAAATAACTGAGTGTTTCCCGCTCCTTGACAAAGGCAATCCCCTCAGTCTCAGCGCCAGCCTCAGAGAAGTAATTATGACCAAATCAAACCGAGCCACGACGCCAGCCTGCTCCGAGCGCTGAGAGAGAGAGAGAGAGATTGAGCGAGCGAGAGAGCGAGAGAGCAAGAGAGTGAGAGTGGAATGTCCACTCCAGCACCACCGGGAGAGGGATCAATCCCAGTGATTTGCAACTCAGCCCTGCAGTCCATGTGACCAACCCCCCCCCATGCTTCATCCCCACCTCCTCCATCTTCATTCTTCAACCCAAGTCCACAAATCCACCGAATGACAGGGCAATCCAGATCGTAAACGCCAAGATAGGGAATGATAGCACAGCACCGAGAGAGAGGGAGAGAGAGAGAGAGAGAG
>NC_085006.1:26614448-26624448 GCF_963854185.1 Sardina pilchardus
TTCTGTCTCGGATGAAAAGCCCTCCAGGAGGCAGACGGCTCGGTACCTGGATCTGTACCGGACATGGCCCAGATGTGGCCCCAGATGAGGCAGTCAGTAACCGCTGTCATCTGATTGTTTCCTCACATCATGACTGCAGTCTCTGTAGATCCTCCAAAACACAGAAAGCTCTGATGCACACATCTGACATATTCAAAGTGGATGCCAATTTACATGGATTCAACAATTTTGTCCTCATTAAAGGCAAAGTTCTAACATATGCAACATCACATTAAAGTATAGATATCTATACATTTCATTCTGTCAGCCATCATATGTATATGTGTTATGGGTAAATAACATGCAAATGATGTTTCATATCTAACATATCAAGTTTCAAACATTGTGTAATGCATTACTGATAAATAAAATAATAATAAAAAACTTGTGCTTCAAACAAATCTCAACACAACAGCCTAGAATATAACTCAGTAAAGCATTTGCCCATAAACTTAATTGGCCTTGGTCCTCTTAATTAGCAAAAACTGATTATTTGGTTATTTGTCCCGTGGCCAAGGATTATAGTTTTCTAATTTTGCAACCAGAGACTCCAATCTAACTCTGACAGCCTTGAAACTGCAGAGAGGCCAAATAAGTGCATCCCAGCGCTATGCAATTACACGTGTGACATAAAAATCTGCTCCTATTTCACTCATAATGTCAACAGCGCGCCTCACACACACACACACACACTCACACTCACACACACACACACACACTCGCACGCACGCACGCACGCACAAACACACACACACTCACACACACACACACACACACACACATCGTGAAGCACATGAAGCCCTCAACTTCACCTAATGATGTTGTACCTTCCCACATCATAAAAGATGCTTTTAACACCATCGGCCCTAGTATTCAGTTTATCCTTAACTCCAGTCTCTCGGCTGGTAGTGTCCCAGTGTGTTTTAAGCATGCGGTTGTCCAGCCTTTGCTAAAAAAACACAACCTAGATGCAAAGGCCCCTAGTAACTACCGCCCCATCTCAAAATTACCCTTTATTTCAAAAATACTGGAGAAGGTTGTTTTATCGCAATTACTGCCTTTTTTAAACTCTGCTGGTATTTTAGAACCCTTTCAATCAGGTTTTAGAGCACTACATAGCACTGAGACAGCCCTGCTGAAGGTTACAAATGACCTGCTCCTCACCCTGGATTCTGGTGATAATGCCATTTTGGTCCTACTAGACCTTAGTGCTGCATTTGATACTGTTGACCACACAACTCTCCTGCTGCGCCTGGAACAGTCTGTTGGTCTAAGAGGTACAGCTCTTCAATGGTTCTCCTCATATCTCAGCAATAGATCTTTCTCAGTGTCCATTGGTCAATTCTCCTCTTCCTCCGCCTCTCTGTCATGTGGGGTCCCCCAGGGGTCCATACTAGGTCCAGTCCTCTTCTCACTGTACATACTCCCCCTAGGCAATATATTTAAGAAATACAACATCTCATTTCACCTATATGCAGACGACTCTCAGCTCTACCTACCTCTCAGGTCTGCAGATTCCTTCCAGACCCTGCTTGATTGCCTTGAGGAGGTTAAAGCATGGATGGGAAATAACTTCCTCCAGCTCAATAAAGATAAAACAGAGGTTGTTGTTTTTAGGCCTTCTAAATCCAGAGCCCCCCTCATGTCAGACCTGGGAGCGCTCTCCCCCTATGTCACATCCTCTGCCAAAAACCTTGGTGTCATCTTTGACTCTGAGTTTTGCTTCAATAAGCAAATTGCCACAGTGGTAAAAAACAGCTTCTACCAGCTCAGAGTTATTAATAAACTAAAACCCTCTCTGACATTTAAAGACCTGGAGAAAGTAATTCATGCTCTCATCACATCACGGCTGGACTACTGTAATTCTTTATACCAGGGACTCCCTCAGACACTTATTTCACGCCTACAGCTGGTCCAAAATGCAGCTGCTAGACTGCTGACTGGGTCAAAAAAGAGGGAGCATATTACCCCCATCCTAGCCTCTCTCCACTGGTTGCCAATCCAGTATAGAATTCATTTTAAGATTTTATTGATGGTTTTTAAAGCTCTTAATGGTCTGGCCCCAACCTACCTATCAGACCTCATCCATCCCCATTCAGCCCCTAGGGCCCTCAGATCCTGCAGCATGGGTCTTCTACATGTCCCACGCTCCAGACTTAAACAAAGAGGTGATAGAGCTTTTGCAGTGGCTGCACCTCGCCTGTGGAACCAGCTGCCACCGCCCATTAGAGATGCTCCCTCCATCACCAGTTTTAAATCTAGGCTAAAAACACACCTCTTTTCCCTGGCATTCCCTGTCAGTGTATGATTGCTATTTTTATGGTCTTTGTTTTATTTATTTTATATTACTTTTATATTACTTTCAATTTGTTCTTTTAAATTTTTATCTATTTTTTTGTTCCATACCTTGCACCTGTACGGCACTGTGGTCAGTGTAAACTGTATTTATATGTGCCTTATAAATAAACTTTACTTACTTACTTACTTACACACACACACACACACACACACACACACACACACACACACACACACACACACACACACACACACATCCTCCCCCCTCGGTGCATATTTGAATCATGAGTCTCTGGATTGGTTCGAGGGCTCGTCCACGTCAAATACAATCTCCATCTGTCAGCGCTCACGGTCCCTACAGCGGCGATGTGTCAGAGACAGGCAGACGTAGCTCCTCTCCAACACCCCTGCATACATCAAAGATGGTGATGGCGCTCCTGCGCTTCCCTGTGTGTTGTGTTGCATGCTGTCTGGCATGCCGGCCTCCACAGAGCGATGTGCTTGCTGGGAGCGTGCGCTAATGGATGCCTGAGATATGGTAATAAATCAAATGGTTGCTATTGAGGACTGGGAATGAATTGCGTTCGGTTCGGGCTTGCGTTTAGGCCTGAACAGCAATTGGATTCGCATCTTTGCGATTGATCTGCGAGTGTTTATTCTCCCCTGGTCGAGCAGACTGTGCCACCCAAGGTTAAGTTATCATTTGTTACGTAGAGATTAATCCGTGGCATTGGCTGGGGCCGACAAACTGCGTTTTTAGATGGAAGCAAATATCGAGGGCATTTGTTATCAGGGAGCTGATTTTCCGATGACATTTTGAAAATACGAGGTCAAATAGAAATAAACATGGTTCGATATTTCAACTCAAGAGAGACCATGGAGAGAAAAGATGAGTGATCAATCAATTTCTCCCTCTCCTCTGTCTTTTGTCGGTCTTTAGTGCACACACACAGGGAACGACATAGGAATGGAGGAGAAACAGGTAGAGAGAGAGAGAGAGAGAGATGTGCATACACAGAGATAATGACTAATGACACAGGGATGCAGGAGAACCAGGTAAACAGAGAGAGAGAGAGAGAGAAAGAGAGAGAGAGGGCCAGATGAAGGAAGGCTTTTGTGCCTACTTCAGGTGTATTTGTTTAGCAGCGTGCACGTAAAAAGATGGCGAGGTATGTAGAAACAGGTCGCGCTGAGGTATAAGCACAGACTGCCTGTCATGGGAGCTGAGAATATCAGATTGTGCTTTTGTGTCTCATGCATATGCATTCATAGGAGGTGTCAATTGCGCCTAATTAAGTATTCCCCTGTATGTTGCTAAAACTGCCCATGAAATCGCACGTCTATTTTGCGCATAAATATTTCCACCTTGTAAAAAGGTGTTAAATGCGGTCGTGTCTCTAAAACAACCTTTCAAAGACAACAGAATTGCTATTTACAGCTAGCCACTGATGCCTTGTTATTTCCCATGCTGCCTTGCGCACAATTTGATTCACGCTGCTAAGCCAGCCTGGAAACTACTGCCCTAATTTTTGCCTCAGATAGAGGACCAATCACAGAACAGCAGGGGGGGAAGCAAGACGATGATGAGCTATGCACAGACGCATTTGATAGACATCCGTGGCACCCAATAAACGGATCCTGGCCAGGCTAATTTACAGTACCAGTTTTTGCATCGTTGTACTATATCAAAAGCAACCTTAACTTTTATTGGCCTTTTGAGTGTCTTACTTTCACTTTCACGTCATCCACGTAAACATAGGTTTTACCAATCTTCCATAAACTATGTGCATAAGTGGGCCTACTTTGAGTAGATACAACTGCTCTTCTACTTTATCTTCCTACTTGAATTTCCCCTTGGGGATCAATAAAGTATCTACAGTATCTATCTATCTATCTATCTATCTATCTACATGTATCTACTTGTTGACATCAGGCATTATATTATCTCTGATGATCGCTAAACATTTAAATCTTTTTCATGTTGTCACCAGTTACGTAACTTCAATCAACTGTGCTTGTGATTGTAAGTACTGTATGTTGTTCAGTTGTTAACCTTCGTAAATTGCCGTAGGGGGGGGCGGAGAAAGGCGCTGCTTACCTGATGAAGCCCATACGTTTGATGAACACGATGTTAAGATAAGTATCTCAGCGTGCGGCTCCTGCGGGAGGGAGGGAGAGAGAGAGAGAGAGAGAAAGAGACATGTATCTATTAATCTCACATCGAAAATGAACAACAACAAATACTTTTTGAGAGGGAATATGAAATGGCATGGCTGGACGTCCATGTGTCTGTATCAAAGAGAGACAGATGGAAGGTTAGATCACCGTGTGCAGGCGTAGTATTGCATCTGTAGCCCACTCCCTATGCGGTCCAATCCCCCACTTGATATGTGGGCTGCCACTAGGGATGGGTATTGATAAGTTTTTATCAATATCGATGGCATTATCGATTCTACCTATCAATCCAATTCCTTATCAATTCTCTTATCGATTCCCAAAAAATGTAGGTGCACCCACATTTTTCATTGCATCGCCTTTAACGCCAAAAGGTCACCTTTTATCGCTCTCCTTTCATGTGAATGATTTTTTAACAATAAGGCGTAGAAAAAGCTTGTCTTTATTTAAAACACAATAAGGAATATAGTATACATATTCTTTATAAAGAATTAGCCTACAGTGTATATATATATAATATAATATAATTCTTTATATATTCTAATCTATAGCCTACTACTGACATTTCTGATATTCATGACATTCATGACTATTCATATTACAACTCTGCCTCTTTAATTCAGCTGTCGGCTTGAAGCCTCAAATTGTAAACAAAGTAGCATAGTTGGCTAGATTAGTCTACTGGTTGGACTGTTCAGTTTCCCCACGTGTGTTTAACCCTCATGTTGTCCTAAAATCTTACCGACGTTCGTTGTCCTTGGGGTCAATTTGACCCCAGCTAAAAAAAACTCTCAAAAAATGATACAAATTATTTTTTTTACCCAATTTTTTTTTGTGGTAGGTACTTAACAATAGTGTAATAACCACCATCAAAAGCCATACAAAACAATCCCACCCCCCCACACCCCTTTATGAACCCTGGAACCCTGACTGGCAATATGGCCAATCCAGTGTCAACAGCCCAAAGGCTGACTTTTTGGACTTTTTCAGACCTGCCAAAATAACTTATATGTAATATGTACTTGTATATGCAATAATGATAATAACTACATGTTCTCATACTATTACAATAATAATATCCATAATTTGTCAAATATTCATTTTCATCATGTTTCATAAAAATGGGGTCAAATTGACCCCAATACCACCAACGTAACTATTTTTTTTACAGGACATTGGAAACATATTTTTGTGCAAATTTCATGTTTACTCTGTTGTACCCTTCAAATGAGGAAAAGTCATGAAACTTGAAGCAAAACAAAAAAAGTGAACCATATATTTTATGATGTTAAACACTGCTTGGGGTCAAATTGACCCCAAGGACAACATAAGGGTTAAGTTGCAAGGTAGGCTAATACTTTGTCTCCTTGGGACAGGCCCTTTTGAGTCTTAGAGTTGGAAAACATTGAGATGATCAGTCAACTTGAATGCAAGAGTTTGAATCAAATTTGTGCAGTAGCCTACGCTATGATGCTAACCGAAATTAATTGCAATGTCGCTAGTTGTCTTCTATGCGTCATTGCTTTCACGATTGTAAATGTGCATGTCGAGGGGCGGGTGTCGCGCACGAGAGAGAGAGAGGGAGAGAGAGCGGGCCAAGGGGGTTACTTATATACAGTTTGGCAAAGTTGCACGCATAGTCTACAATTAAAATTTGTGAAGGAAACGTATGCTTTCACCCGAGCAGCGTCAGGTGCACCTAGAATTATTTTCAGGCACACTCTTAAACATTTTGGGCGCATATGCACTCTGGAGCCCTGGACCGGGCAACGTTAGCACCCCTCCGTAGTCTGTCAAACACATGACACTCTTGGAGATTAATCCCATGCTTCACGGACAAATGTTTTAACATATTGCTGGTATTACTACCCTTACACGATTTGACTTGTAGTATGAGTCGTCGCAGAGGGCGTGTAGTAACACAAAATTTCAGGAAAACCGGAAAAGGTCCGACGTCATGCAGGCTGAGGGAATCGTTAAGGGAATCGATAACAAAAAAGACGTACGATGTCGATGGAATTGATAAGTTAAACCCGGTTCCAAGACGGAACCGGTTATCGATGCCCAACCCTAGCTGCCACCCAATGAATCAGGATAGCGGGCACTGCGAAGGGACTCTGCCCTCCTCACAGACTGGCATCCATTTGTAAGACTGCTTTTATTTTGATTTCTTTCATGGTATAACCCCCACAAGCTCTTCCAACGCCCCACAAGTTTCTATCATCATTCATCAGGCTCTCTCCCCCGCCCCTCTCTCTCTCTCTCTCTCTCTCTCTGTCTCTCTCTCTCTCTCTCTCTCTCTCTCTCTCTCTCTCTCTCTCTCTCTCTCTCCCTCTCTCACTACCTGTCCTCTCAGCAGTCATGTGCATTTTTCAAAACCACTGACAGAACGAGACTGTAAAAGCCCTGCATACTTATGTGACGTTGTGCTCTTCAGACAGCGTGTGTGTGTGTGTGTGTGTGTGTGTGTTTGTGTGTGACTGTAATAGCCTAGCGTGCTTGTGTGCCACTGTAATTTTCAGACAGGATGTGTGTGTGAGTGTGTGTGTGTGTGTGTGTGTGTGTTTGTGTGTGTGCGTGTGTGTGAGTGTGAAAGTCAGAGGGAGAGCAATCCACCCCCCGCCCCCCCCCCCCCCCCCCCCTCCATAAAGAGAGCAGCGGTACCCAAAGCCAGCGTGCCCCCCCTCCCATAAAGAGAGCAGTGGTACTCATAGCCAGCTGCCCCCCCCCCCCTCTAAAGTGGGCAGCGGTACCCAAAGCCAGTGCGCTGGCGATCAGGCAGGAGCATGGCCGCCTCAACAGCCTCAGCAGCCTCAGGTGTGGCCCGGCCTGCCGTGAACAAGTGTAATCGCTGATGGAAAATTGAGTCCCCGACAAGGCACTTAGGCCTCTCCCCTGCCCCTCTCTCCTCTCCTCTCCTCTCCCCTGCCCCTCTCTCCTCTCCTCTCCTCTCCTCTGCCCCTCTCTCCTCTCCTCTCCTCTCCTCTCCTCTCCTCTCCCCTCCCCTCCTTTCCTCTCCTCTCCTCTCCCTCTCCCTCTGCACTCCTTCCCTCTCTTCTCTGCCTCTCTCCCTTCCCTCCATTCTCCTCTTCTTCCCTCTCCTCTTCTGCTCTTCTCCTCTCTTCTCTGCCCCTCTCCCTCCCTCTTTCCTTTCCTCCCCCTCTCCTCTCTCTCTCTCTCTCCTCTGCTTCCCTCTCTTCTCCCCTCCACCACACGTCTCCTCGCCTCTCTCTTTTCTGGAGATTGTCTTACGGTTCATGCATTTTTCATGGGGGCTGTCTCAGCGTACCTCTCACACACACACACACACACACACACACACACACACACACACACACACACACACACACACACCCCACACACAATCGGGGGGGTGGATGGGGATGTGAGTCTGCTTCTATTCTCCAAGCAGGGCGTATTGGTATTGGGGTCAGCGCAGTGACTCCCATGCAGACAGGCACAGCTCGCCGGCCCCTGGCCAATCATCACAGATGATTAAGTGTGTGCAGCCGAGCATGACGGGGTGGCTACTTGATTACTGCACTCAATCATCCCACACCCACGTTTAAAGAAGTTTGACCGAGCCCTGTGAAGTCTGAAGAACCTCTCCAGATGCTTTCTGCTTTTTGTTTTGCTCCTTTTGTGTTCACAGCCAGATCAGAGGTGGATGCGCGCGCGTGTGTGTGTGTATGTGTGTGTGTGTGTCTGTGTCTGTGTGTGTGCGTGTGTTTCTGAGAGACAGTTTCAGACGGAGTATGATGTAAGTGCTGTCTGCGCCAGGGCAACTCAAAACCTCTCTCTCAAACACACACACACACACACACTCACACACACACACACACACACTCACACACACACACACACACACACACACCCGCGCGGCTGCTATGCTATTTGCATTCATTTCCCAGAGTAAAGATAGTTTAGGGCTTATGGGAAATTGTTCCAACCGTCTCCACCCTTCTCCGCGCCTCTCTCCGTCAGGTCGGAGTGAAATCCCGCCTCCTCCCCCCCCACCTCCTCGTCCCTCTAAGCCACCCTGTCAACTTCCTTCGCCCGACTCCTCACGGAACTCCGCTGTTGACTTGGCAAATGCCAGCCGGATTGTCTGTCTTTTAAAGTAGGACAGTGGCAAGGTTTGGGATTGGATGGGAATCTTAATGCCGCCCGCCTGTGTGACTGAAGGGACCCCGTGCGGGCTGCGCTAGTCTGAAAAGACGAAAGAAAGTTTACGATATTAAACATTTCTCTCTACAGTACTGTATGGGTGTCCAGACCAGATTGAGAAATCTCAGCGCCAACAGATTGACTTAAGCCAGAGAGGCCACATGTAATTTTAATACGATGAATATATTATGAATTAAAGAAATCGGTTAATATCAAGGAACTCATCAGCACGAGGCGAGAGTGAAGCGCAACCTGTGAGAGTACTGGAGATGAACACACACACACACACACACACACACACACACACATGGACGCCCTCCACTGGAGCCTCAAAGGCCCAATGAGGACGAGGAAATAAGGAGCCATTTTCTGACTTATTTATGACTTTTTGAGATGTGCGCGCACGGCCGACATTGTGTGACAGACAGGTCGTCATTTATTTTTACACTCCGGCGCAATTACTGCGGGGAAATGAGAAGTGGTGGTGGTGGTGTGTGTGTGGGGGGGGGGGAGGGGGGGTACCCTGGCGCGCTGGCACAAAGAGGCACGCGGGCGGGCGGGCGGGCGGGCGGGGGGCGGGCGGCGTCTGATTAAAGATTGACAAGAGCGGCGGAGGGATGCAACAGCGCTCACACGCTTGATTGACACACACACTGAGGGGGAGAGATAGGGAAAAGAGCAGCGCCCGGCCACCGTCTGGAGGAGGGTGTGTGTGTGTGTGTCTGTGTGTGTGTGTGGAGAAGTGTGTGTGTGTGTATGTGGGTGTGTGGAGGAGTGTGTGGATGGGTTTTTTTGTGTGTCTGTGGTTTGTGTGTATATTGTGTTTGTATTTGGTTGTGTGTATCTGTGGGTGTGTGTGTGTGTGTGTGTGTGTGTGTGTGTGTGTGTGTGTGTGTGTGTGTGTGCATGCGTGCGCGTGTGTGCGTATACTATATGTGTGTACTGTATATGTTTGTGTGTGTGTGTGTGTGTGTGTGTGTGTGTGTGTGTGTTTGTGCATACGTGTGTGTGTGTGTGTGTGTGTGTGCGTGTATGAAGCTGTCAGGGCCAAGTGTTGAGCATGGCATCAGCAAACCTGTGACATTTCCAAGGGAACTCCTGAGTCACTCGTAAGGACTAGAAGATGTCAAGCTGCCTATGGCGGACACACACACACACACACACACACACACACACACACACGCACACACAGAGGAAGGATCACAAGATGTCGAGTTGCCGATGACGGATGGCTGACTTTGTGGCAGATTGGGGCAATCTCATGTGTCAAGTTGAAACGCTCTCCGAGTGATTCTCCCCTTTCCCTAAACACACACACACA
>NC_085006.1:26626948-26634926 GCF_963854185.1 Sardina pilchardus
ACACACACACACACACACACACTGTTAGACTAGACAGACACGTATGCTGAGATATACACACATGCACACACAGGCACATTACAGTAATGCTCATTGACACAGACATAAACAGATACATATTCACACATACATAATCACTGAGAGAGAGAGAGGGAGAGAGAGAGAGAGAGAGAGAGAGAGAGAGAGAGAGAGAGAGAGAGAGAGAGAGAGAGAGATATAGTAATACCTTCACAGAAACTCAGCGGTGTACAGCAAGGCAGAAACTCGGGAGGTCTAGTCATTTGGTATAAATCAAAATTAGATAGACATATAACTGTAATGAAAACTGGAAAATACCATGTATGGCTAAAAATTAAGAGAGATATTTTAAACACACAGAAAGACCTTTTTCTCTGTGCAGCATACATCCCCCCTTATGAATCTCCCTATTATACTGAAGACACCTTCTCTACATTAGAGACAGAAACCAGCCATTTCCAGGCCCAGGGAAATATTCTTATTTGTGGAGACCTGAATGCACGCACAGGCACCTTAGATGACTTTATCAATGAGGATGGCAACAACTACATTTATAACTCACTTGATATAACAAATAGCTCTACCCATACTTACAGAAAGAACTGTGACCCAATTATTAACAAACATGGCAGAGAACTCCTACAGTTTTGCCGCTGTCTTGGTCTATACATCATCAATGGTAGGACAAGAGGAGACACCTTTGGAAGACACACGTTCTGCTCACCCCTTGGAGACAGCACAGTGGACTATGCAATAAGTGACATAGATCCCTTGTCAATTAGAGCATTCACTGTAAAGCCTCTAACCCCCCTTTCGGATCACAGCCAAATTACTGTGTTCATAAAAACAACAGAAGTTGACACCCCTAAACCACTGCCCAGTAAGCTGTTTCCAGTCAAAAGATCGTTCCGATGGACTGAAAACAGTTCAGAAGAATTCAAGAAAGCCACAGTCAGTCATGACATCCAAATTCATCTAAACTCCTTCATAGATACTCCTTATACCCATAGTAAGGAGGGTATCAATCAGGCTGTAGAAGAATTAAACATCATATTTGAAAAGACTGCTGAAAAGGCCAAATTAAAAAGATCAAGAACAAAACCAAGACCTAAAAAAGAGGACACTTGGTTTGATGCAGAATGTCAAGCAATAAGAAAAGACCTCCGCAACCTGTCTAACCAGAAACATAGAAACCCAAATGATAAATCAATTCGACTGTTATACTCTGAGTCATTAAGACAATATAAACGCACACTCAGAGCTAAAAAAGCCCAATATACCTGCAATCAACTTACACTGATTGAAGAATCAATAAATACTAATACTTTTTGGAAAAATTGGAATCATCTGAAAAAAGCAAAGCATCAAGAATTAGTGATACAAGACGGAAATACATGGACTAACCACTTCCAGACACTCTTTAAAAGAGTAGAACCTGACCAAAACACAGATCAAGAAAACATAATTAAAAAACTAGAAAAATTAGAACTGTCAATCAAGAAGTATCAAAACCCACTTGACTTTCACATCACTCAACAGGAGCTCTTAACTCATATTGGTAAACTAAGGCCAAAGACAGCATATGGCCCTGATGGCATCTTAAATGAAATGCTGAAATCAATGACCAAAAAATATCAATCTGCCATTCTTAAATTGTTCAACATAATTCTTAGTGTAGGATACTTCCCTAATATGTGGAGTCTTGGATTAATCACACCTATTTACAAAAGTGGGGATAAATTCGATCCCAACAACTACAGGGGTATCTGTGTAAACAGCAACCTCAGCAAGTTGTTCTGCAGCATCATTAACTCACGCCTTCTCAACTTCCTGATGAAACACAGCGTATTAAGTCGAACCCAAATTGGGTTCCTGCCCAATCACCGCACGACTGATCATATCTATACACTACAAACCATAATTGAAAAACATACCCAAAATAAAAACAAAGTATTTGCCTGTTTCGTTGACTTCAAGAAGGCATTTGACTCTATTTGGCATTACGGTTTATTTAACAAATTATTGGAAAGTGGCATAGGCGGTTCAACATACGAAATTATCAAATCAATGTACTCTGGAGCTAAGTGTGGAATTAAAATTGGGTCCAAAAGAACTAAGTATATCTCTCAGGAATGCGGAGTGAGACAGGGCTGCCCTCTAAGCCCAACACTTTTTAACCTTTATATCAATGAGCTGGCAACAATGTTGGAAAAGTCACCAACACCTGGACTCACTTTGTATGACTGCAAAGTCAAATTCCTGCTCTTCGCAGATGACCTTGTCCTTCTGTCACCAACAGACAAAGGACTTCAGGATCAATTAGACCTCCTCCAAACATTTAGCAAGACTTGGGCACTGACAGTTAACACGGAAAAAACTAAGATCTTAATCTTCCAAAAAGGCTCCAAGTACCAGGGAAAATCTCACACATTTAAATTAGGACCAAATGATATCGCACATACCCTTGACTATACCTACCTTGGCCTCAGAATCAATTACAGAGGAACCTTCAACATGGCTGTAAATGACCTGAGAGACAAAGCACGCAGGGCTTTACATGCTATCAAAAGACAAATACCCTTTGAAATACCAGTTCAAATTTGGCTGAGGATATTTGAATCAGTAATAGAGCCAATTGCCCTTTACGGGAGTGAGGTGTGGGGTCCACTGGCAAATCAAGACCTAGACAAATGGGACAAACATCCAATTGAGATTCTGCATGTTGAATTCTGTAAATACATTCTTAAAGTCCACCGACACACTACAAATAATGCATGCAGAGCTGAATTAGGCCAATACCCACTCTTAATTAAAATTAGAAAAAGAACAATTAAATTCTGGAAACACCTAAAACTCAGTGACCAGCACTCATTCCATCACAAAGCCTTGCGTGACCAAGAATTGAGCAAAGGAAATAGCTCCTCTCCCAACTTGGTCTTGAACCATTCCACTCCCCTAACACACACAGACACAGTTGTTAGTCAGGACCAGATACTAATTGAACATACTAAAATGAAACAAATTTCTCCCATCTTAAAAGACAAATATTGGCGATATTGGCAATCCAAAGCCAAGACACAAAGCAAGATGCAATGCTACTTGACATTGGACAGAGGGTTTGTCTTAGCAGACTACCTAACAAATATAAAAGACACAAACTTAAGGAAAACATTAACAAAATATAGACTCAGTGAGCACCGATTAGCCATTGAAACCGGTAGACACAAAAAAACATGGCTCCCAAGTAATGAACGCCTATGCCAGCAGTGCAAGGACAATGTTGTTGAGACAGAGCTACACTTTCTGACTGAGTGCAACTCATTCCAGTCAGTTCGGGATCTCTACTTTCCAAAACTTGATAAGAAACACCCTGGATTCAGTTCTTTAACAAACCTAAATAAACTGCAGTACTTACTAGGAGAGGAAAAGGACAGCTGTCTCATAGCTGCACAATACGTTTTCACCTGCCACCAGCTGAGGGACAGCGAGTGATACACACACACGCACACACATGCACACACACACACACGCACACAGACACAGACACAGACGCACACACACACAGACGCACAGACACACACACACACACGCACGCACGCACACACACACACACACACACACACACACACACACACACACACACACACACACACACACACACACACACACACACACACACACACACACACACAGCAAGCGCACTAATGAACTCACATACACCATATCCACATGCAAGCAGTAACCATACTGCTCTCAATGAATAGTTCTATTGAATCGATGTAAAAACTATGTTCTATTACTATTGTTGTACTATTGTAGTACCGTACTATTGTTCACAAACCCCAGTGAGGTAGTATGTCTATACAAATATCCATATCAGTTTAAAGTATATGTATATGTTTTGTCTCTGTAATTGTTGTTTCGTCTTACCTTTACATGTACCAATTGCTTTGGCAATACAAGTTTTCATTTGTCATGCCAATAAAGCAACTTTTGAATTTGAATTTGAATTTGAGAGAGAGAGAGAGATAAATGCATACAAATGCGTTCAAAACACATACTGTACATGTGCACACACACTCTCTCTCACAGACACACTAATGTCTGCGGCTGGGGAGGTGGGATCTCTTTGGTGGGGATTTTTGGTCTGGGACAGCTAAAGTGCCTCTCACTGGATGAAACTTTTATGGGTCTGTCTGTCTGAACCCAGAAACCCTGGAGTGCAGTTTAGGGAGAGATCAAGTTATCGGACTCAGAATCAGAATCTCTCTCTCTCACACACACACACACACACACACACGCACAGACACATACATGCACACACACACATACACACACGCACATGCACATGCACATGCACACGCACACGCACACGCACACACACGCACACGCACACACACACACACACACATACACACACACACACACACACACACACACACCCCCACACACACACACACACACACAAGCCCACAAGCACACTGTAGAGAGGGAGTCACATAAGGTGTCTACAGTAAGATACCTCATGGCATCGCAACAACAGAACAGAACAGAAAAGGGGGGGAAAAAACCTTCTGATGATTTCAAAGGTTGTAAAGAAGCTGAAGATGGATTTCAGTTCACATTTTGTATTGCAGATTTATCACACAATTATCACACAGAATCACACCATACTGTACAGCATGGAGGAGAGCTGAATACATGTAACATTGACAATGCAAGGCATGTGCTATATAGCATGGAACAGGTCTGCGGTATGTTTACAACATATTACATGTTCATTGGCATTCACACTGTATGGACACACCATATCACATTTACCACACACACACTGTTTATTTGACATTTTTATTTTACTGTTGGAACAAAAATCTGACCTTATCAGAAGAGGATTGTGTCTTTCAGAGAAGGAATGATTTAAAAGCCGACTTTTAAAAGCAGAGGTCTGACTGAGATGGATTGTTGATGTCTGGTGATTTAGCATGTCTGAATAGCTGGATCTCAAGTGATGAAATAATTCATGTCTTTGTGTCTCACCCAGTCATAAATCAGGTGTCCTTGCAGGCTCTCCAGACAGGACACACACACACACACACACACACACACACACACACACACACACACACACACACACACACACACACACACACACAGAGAGAGAGAGAGAGAGAGAGAGAGAGAGAGAGAGAGACAGACAGAGATATGAGTGGCAAACACAGCTATATCCCGGATCCCAGGACTCCTGGAGATGAATAATATGGATTATGACAGATAATTCAGTATAATAACACATACATTGCTTAAGAACAAAATAGCTTTGTTCTTATTATGTATTTAATGCGACAAAAGCAATGCTTTCTTTTTATTACTGTCAAAAACAAAATAAAGCAGTAACAAGCAACATTATTACATAAAAACAAGACTTCATGAAAAAAAAAAAAAAAAAAAAGTATACCTTGGCTACACCATCAACAAACTCCATAATGAAATTACAACTGAGTTCTTGCAGCCTACCGGCTAGTTTTACAGTCCTAAATAAAAACAACAGCATCTGCCAAATATTCCAGCATGATAGCACTTCATATTGATTGGTAATTACAGTCACCCTGGATATGAGTTCGGACTATTTACAGTCAGCATTTTGGTGCCTCTCTGAATGCAGATTTTATTGAACATCAATGCAACCATTGATTTGCTAACAAAAGTTAAACTCGAATGGAATTAATTGCTTCAGTAATGAACCATTTCAGATCATTCTAGAACACCTTGATGTGTGGAAGCTGTGAAAGTGAGCTTTTGGATGTTTGTTGTGCGGTGTACACCAATGCCATGTTGTGTTTAAAATGACCAAATAGGTTCCCATGTGGGGATAGCTGATTAGCAATTAAATAATTAGCTGGGGCAGTTTTCAGCTCATTTCAGTTAATTAATGTGAAAAAAGTGGAAACGTTGAAGCGATTACTTACTCTCGTGAGACCTCTGGACTGACAGTAAATGTGCTGCTGTTTTCTTTTTTAATATTTTAACGATTTTTTTAAAATAAATCACATTAACTGAAGAGGACTGTACTGTAAATGTATCCACAACATCCATTCATTCATGCCTGCATGAGCAGAGGCTGTAATTGATAAAGTATTGGGACATGGCATTCATTATAAGTTGGTTGTGTATTCTCAATAATTACGTTGTATGATGTGGCTCTATAGCCCACAGTAGATGTGTAAATGTGTAGGACTGATATTAACCTCTCAACCTATAGCATGACATACTGTATGGACTGGATGTCGTTCTGCTTTGGAACTTGCTACTTTTTGACCAAACACGCCTTAAACAGAGCTGTAACGAGGTCGCTGGTTGAGCAAAAAGTGTTATACCACTGTGGTTTAGCAATGACTCAGACAGCTTTTCTATGAAGCCCAGGAGTAGACCTGAAGGGCCAGGCAGAGCAGAGGTCTCTGGTCCTGGTCAGTGTTGTCTGCTGTGAAAAACATGGAAGGGCATCCAACTGACCGCGGGACTGCCGCGTGATCAAAACAAACAGTGGGGCGTGTGGGGAGCGAAAAAACCTCATTCATCACCTTCAGAGAATGAGAGATCAATCAGCACTCAGAGTTAGCCTGTTGTTTTGATCATTACGGGCAGTGTGTGCTCAGAGGTAGAGGCCTGGCTGCCGCTGACGATGGACTGCGCTTTCCATCACGTTAAGGAGCGAGTGAATAAAGCTCACTAAAACTTTGGTGAAGTGAGGTGTAAAGTCCAGCGCAAATGAAAGATTCATGCTCACCTGTTTATTAGCAGCCTGTCTATCCGAGCTAGCGCTGAGCACATCTCTCTCTCTATCGCTCTCTTTCTCTCTCTCTGTGTTTGTGTGTGTGTGTGTGTGTGTGTGTGCAGTATGTGTGTGTGTGTGTGTGTGTGTGTGTGTGTGCAGTATGTGTGTGTGTGTGTGTGTGTGTGTGTGTGTGTGTGTGTGTGCAGTATGTGTGTGTCTGTGTGTGTGTGTGTGTGTGTGTGTGTGTGGTGCAGTATGTGTGTGTGTGTGTGTGTGTGTGTGTGTGTGTGTGTGTGTGTCTGTTTATTAGCAGCCTGTCTATCTGACAGCTAGCGCTGAGCAGAGGAGGCTGCTTATTGATCTCAGCACATCACCTGCAATGTGTCTCTCTTTTTTTTAAGAGTCAATGTTTCTCGCTGCATTTTTAACATCATTTTGTTATGTATTATTTTCCTGTTGTATATGTAATGTTCTTTTGCAATGTGCATGTGGTAGCGGTTCTGTTTCTGTAATAGATTCTAAACTGAGATCCTTCAGGTGTTTTTGGTGCGTGCACATACATAATGGATCGACAGCCATAAACATTTCACAACTGAACTGAGCTCATTCCGAGAGGTGTTGTGAAGCACTTTTAATACAAACACACACGCACGCACATACACAAACACACACACACACACACACACACACACAGAGAGAGAGAGAGAGAGAGAGAGAGAGAGAGAGATGTCTAATTCTTAAAGTGGTCCCACAATGAAAACAAAAATGCATAATAACGACGCACTAATCACATAATTTGGTGGTGCCACACTCTGAGTGGAAGAAGTGGTTAAAGAAGTGTCTCATCTTTTGTGTGGCGACAGCATAGCAGATGAAAGAATACCCACTAAATCATGCGGATGGCATAGTCAAGGCAGGATGTGATTCATTCACTCATGAATATCAGATAGCCTAGTGTTTTCAGTTCAACTTCTGCATAAGTCATCGCATAAGTTGTTTCTGAAGAGCACTTTGCAGTGTTATCGTTATTAACAGATGAAATAAAAAAAGAACCATCTCTTACCTCGGCATTTTCACCTTGATTTCAACAAAATCTACATAGATAGTGGTAATGACAATGGTATAATTGGTTTAAAATAAAGCAGAGAACTGTCACACATGGCCCATCATCAATCTCCAAACATTGAT
>NC_085006.1:26635126-26637626 GCF_963854185.1 Sardina pilchardus
TTTGCAGGCTTACTGTATACAAACACAAAAAGGCACAGTGTGAGTGTGTGTGTGTGTGTGTGTGTGTTTGCATGTTAGTATGTGTGTCTGGGTGTGATGGCTGTTGTTCTCCCCTGAGTGTGCATGTGTGTGTGTGTGTGTGTGTGTGTGTGTGTGTGTGTGTGTCTGTGTCTGTGTCTGTGTCTGTGTCTGTGTCTGTGTGTGTGTGTCTGGGTGTGTGTGTGTGTGTGTGTGTGTGTGTGTGTGTGTGTGTTTGTTTGTTTGTGTGATAGTGAGGCTTGTGTGTCTTTGCTGTCCATGAACCATCTGTTTTAACAGCACACACATGTCGATACCTTAATGTAAATAAAAAAAGAAAAGGCGTTTAAACCTCAAAAAGTCATTTTCTCCCCCACTTCTCCACCCAAACTGTTCCTGAATAACATAACATAACAAACAGAGAATGCAGAGAGGCGCCTGAGAAGTCCTGAGACACTTCTGTCTAAATGAATGAGCTGCTCGACGAACTGAATGCGCTGTTTGACAAACCCTTTTTTTTCCCTCTGCCTCCCTCTACTCTGCTACAGGGAGAAATGCATAGGCACTAATGTGACACTTCTCTTCTGCAAAGAAGAATACATGAGTGAAGTCAGTGAAGCTATCCCAGCTGTTCCATTGTGTTTGTCTGGCAGGGCTTTTTTTACGTTGTTGTGACAGCAGCTTTGGAAGCGCTATAGCTGACAGGAAGTAAATGTCAGTGCTGTCATTGGCTCAGACATGGATCTGGAGCCAATCAGGGGGCTCGTCTGTGTCTCCTGTGGCTGGTCCACGTCTGGTCAAAAAAACAACTTAGGTTGGTAGTTCAGAACAGCATTGCTTGTATGTTTGTTACTTTGGCATCAAACTTGTGTGTGTGTGTGTGTGTGTGTGTGTGTGTGTGTGTGTTAGAGAGAGTGTGTGTAAGAGTGTGTATACGTGCGTGTGTGTGTGTGTGTGTGTGTGTGTGTGTTAGAGAGTGTGTGTACTGTAAGTGTGCAGATGCAGGAGTGTTTGTTTTTTCCTCCTCCATTTTCTCTAGCGTTGTGAGACGGGGGCATATTGGCCTTGGCAGGGGTGTGTGTTGGAGTGGCCCTCTGCTTCTCATAAGCGTCTGGGTGCTGGGTGTGATTCACAAACTCATTTGGAAATCCTACAGTAGGCTCCTGCTCAGGGAGAAGCGTTTCTGGCATGCATCTGGTAAACAACATCATTTGGCACTGAAGATTGGCTATCCGTTTTGACAATGGCAGCCAATGCAGTCAAAAAACATCAGTCCGACTTTTCCCACTCAGAGAAACTAAAAGACCAGGACTGTCCCTTTGCCACAGACACATACTGGATGTGAGGCTTTGTTTGAGACAGTGGAATTGTGTCAGACAGGAGTCGCTTTTTTTTGTTTTTATTTTTTTTTGTTGTTGCTGTTTGCTTTAATGTTTTTGTTTTAGCTTATTTGCCTCTCAAACACTCTTTTTCCTTACCGAGATAGAAGAGGAAGGCGTAGAGAAACCTAATGACACACTTAACATGCCAAACCATCCTCAAATCAAATCACCATCGCCAGACTTCTGCAGTAGTCATTAGAACAGCAGAATGCTTAATGTGGAAACGCAGGTTGTTCAATCAATGATCAAATACACAGTGGAAGTGCTCGGGATTTTACTGAGCTTGTCCTCTTTATTTTTAATGTGATAGCTGCCATAAACAAAAAACAAGCAAATAAACAAATCTGTGTGTGTTTATATGTGTTTGCTTGCATCTATTTCACCCAGATGTGGATGTGTGTGTGTGTGTGTGTGTGTGTGTGTGTGTGTGTGTGTGTGTGTGTGTGTGTGTGTGTGTGTGTGTGTGTGTGTGTGTGTGTGTGTGTGTGTGTGTGTGTGTGTGTGTTATTGTTGTGTCTTTGTTTGTGTCTGTGTTGTGTCTGTGTGTGTTTGTGTGTGTGTTATTGTTGTGTCTGTGTTTGTCGGAGAAGGCACAATCCTCCTCAGTTCTCCATATGGTGTGTGTGTGTGTGTGTGTGTGTGTGTGTGTGTGTGTGTGTGTGTGTGTGTGTTTGTTATCGTTGTCTCTGTGTTCATTTCATTCATATAATTTAATGATATTAAAGTCTACTTCATATCAGACATTTATTGTGATTACTTTGCCTGTTTGATAGAGAAGGCACAATCCTCTGTTCTCCATATGGTGTGTGTGTGTGTGTGTGTGTGTGTGTGTGTCTGTGTGTGTGTGTGTGTGTGTGTGTGTGTGTGTGTGTGTGTGTGTGTGTGTGTGTGTGTGTGTGTGTGTGTGTGAGAGAGAGAAACACATCGACACATCCTCCAGCAGCAGCTGTGCCACCACACCCTAGTGGTCCCCAGCCTCAGACACATGCTTGGCTGGGGGAGGAGCAGAGGGACTGACCGGGAGAACTCAATACTGCAGATGAAGTTATCATCAGCACAGTCATCCAGCCTGGCCTGGATCCCCCACAGTGCCTAGCCAG